>NC_133793.1:664575-890025 GCF_003597395.2 Chelonoidis abingdonii
CCCCCCCAGCCTGGATATCAGTAAGTGGAAATTGCAAGTTACAGTCTTTGCAAAACCACACCAGAATCTGGGTAGAAGCATCCATGCTCTGGTACTCTGTCTGGCTACAGGCGCAACTCCCTCTCAAACTCCCCTGTCTGCAGCTCCCTGTCTGCTCTGCTCTGCTTTAAAGAGAAAGGATTTGGATGTAGTTTGGTTTATGGCTTTTCAAGGGACTAACAGGTCATGGATAGGACCAACAAGGGACCCCCGCTCCCTTCCTACTCCCCTTCCAAACTCCCTTGCGAAACTCCCTGTTAGCAGCCCCTGTTCGCAAAGCTCCCTGATCGCTTGTGCACAGCTTTATAAAGCCCTGGCCTGAGTGAATGCCCCGCCCACTGATTAAGGCTCAGCCAATTACCAGAGGCTTCTAGCTTTCAAACCTTCCTTTGTAGCGCTGCCTCCAACTGCCAGCCACAGCACAGGGTCCTTCAAACAACCAAAACAAACAAACAGACTGACAAACACAAGCTCAGCACACAGCAAGTAACCCCCAAACACAAACACACACACACTGCAGACAGTCACGTACCCCACAGATGCTGTATTTGCTCCTCCTTCACCTGGAGAACTCCCTTGCAAAATTCCCTGTAGCAGCCCCTGTTCGTTTTGTGGCCATCCATGAGAGTTGTGACTAGCAGAAATACTAGGTTGTGATGACAAAGCTACACTAGTGGTTTTTATGTTACGTTGAGCCGGGAGAGCCAGTGCAGACCAACCACCAGCATGTCAACCAGGATATTCTATGACCCGGCTCATGGCTGCAATGGTTGGAAACTAATAAAAAGCTAGTGTAGTCAAGGCTGAAGAGCTGGTGATGTTCATCAGGTAATACCTGGCAAATAGATGGCATCTCCGCTGATGACAGGTTTAGTAGGTGAAGGTGGCATGCATTAGAAGAGCTTTTTGAGCTAATGATTGATAGCTCAGAGCTTTGACAGCCAAGGTACTGATTAATTTCTGCCAGTTCAAATACACATCCTCCCCAGGGTGGCTTTGATCCACACAGCACCTGAAATATAAACCCCAGCATAACTGTACTTTGGAGATGAAAGTGGGAGTTCTATTGTGAAGTGCTAAGTGGAAGAACAGAAGGCAGGAAACATGTTGCTACTGTAACTTTCATTAGATGACACAAGGCACAAAGTCTTCAGGAGCTGTCAGCATCCCCAGCAACATGAGAAGCAGCTAATATGCTAGACCTACTCATGCCAATCTAACACGGGGGTCTGCCCTCCAAATTGTCCCCTCTCCCTTCTAAAATAAAAAAATCAATGTCAGGAGAGTAAAGAGAATGGAAATACCTGTTGAGCCCATTCCCCCTGCATCCCCAAGAAATTTCTGCCCTTTAAAGACATTCAGTTACATGTGTGGTGTTTGAAGTCTTTGTTTTGTTTCTAGCTAATCAAATATCTTTAAAGTCTTAGAATGGAGAGATGTGCTGCTGACCTGTCTCCATTTCAAGGTGCAGGGAGATTCTTGCTCTGCCTGTTTGACTGCAGGGAGAGATCTGTTAGGAAACCCATTTACTCCTTCTCGTCTCCGTGAGGTTTAATTTTTAAAAATACTTGTAATTAAAAATGAAACAAACAAGGTGAGTGAAGTTCGAATCATGCACTTCCCACCACCCGGGAGTTCAGTTTTTGTTTGCATGGTTGGTCAGGTGTTTTTGCTCCCCACACATAAGAAGTGCATCTTCCCTTCAGCTTTACCTGCCAGCATATTTGCATCTTGTGCTAAACAAGTGAAACAAAGCCCCCTTTGAAATGCATGAAACCCTTTATTTCAAAGGGGAAGTGAGGAGCGTGGCATGTTGGCAGCACTTGGTTTGAGTTTGTCTTGAAATGCTGAGACTTTTTTGTGTGTTTCATAATTACATCATTAGCACCTTTAAAAGTTATTTCACTATCTTCTAAATGAGTGGGGTAGAAATTCAGAGACAGCGGGGTATCTGAGTGCACAGGAGAAAATCAGATACACTTATTGAGCAAAATACTTGAACCGGTAGCCCTTCTGTGTTGTAGCCCAGCACCCAGCCGCAGGCAAAAGGTCTGCTGCTCTGATCCTTCCACAAGCACCCTCTTGCTTTCTCCCAGGTGACCATTTATGCCTGAGAGAAACACTCTGAAAAAAGTCACTAACTTAACCTTTGTTAGGACCCTTTTAAGATTCTGCTCGGCCCAGATCCCTGCAAATCACTGCCAGCTGGCAAAACTTAGGCAGGAGCTGACCAAGAACTCTGCTTAGTTCACCTTCCCTTTTCTGCTCCTCCTTCCCTCCCCTCCTGGTTGTCTCACCTTGTCCTAAATTAGACAGTGCGTAGCATTTGGTGGCAGGAACTGTATTATTGACAGTGTGTCTATGCAGCCTCTAGCACAATGGAGGCACTGACTCTTGAGTGGTGCCCCTAAGCACTGCTGCAGTACAGACAAATGCAATATAGTGGAAGTCATTTCACACTGTACAACAGCTGAAGAAAAGCTCCATAGTGTCACGTAGAAATAGAATCATTTCCTCCAAAGTTGTGGTTGTAACCTGATCCAATTACAGGCCTGATTTTTAGCTCCCTCTTTAACTTTGGCTATTATTATTTATCATATGTGTTACCATATCATCTGGGAGCCCTAGGCTGGAGTAGGGCCCATTGTGTTAGGCACTAGCAAAATTGGTGCTGGTACTCCATCATGCCAGGCTTACTCCGAAGGTTGAGAATTTTTCTGCAAAGCCTTTTGAATGACAAATTATTTAAAATGGGCCTGATTTGAGATTCTGACTTGTGTCTCACATTTCTGTGCATCTTTTTGCTTAAAAATGACTTGGTATTGTCCCTCCAAACATTCCACATGCTGAAATCTTTTTGAAAATTCATGCCTATGTGGTGATTGAAGAAAACAAGCTGTAAATAAATAAATGAATCTGTATCTTGTTGTAGCATGTGCATGAGCTGTTTGCACTCACGTAGCTAGTTGCAGCTTAGAGAGAAAATAAAGGTCCTTTTATTCTTCACCAGTAAACCTGATGATGTTCTTCGAGTAGGTGTCAGAGTGACTCCCACTGCAGGTGCGACTGTGCCTCATGCCTGGGAGAATGGAGTTTTTGAACAGCAGCATCTGTTGGGGCTGCGCATGTAGCTTATGCTTCCATGGAAAGATATACTGGGCAGAGTGGCTGCGACTCTCCCTCAGCTTCCTCTTCCCACCTTGCGCAGTGAGACAGAACCTGGCAGGGTCTGACCTGCTACTGTCCTCGGGCTCAATTTCTAAAACTATTTTTGAAAAGAAATCTTTCTTCATCTCTTGTACTTCATTAATATTTCATTAAACTTTATTATGTGCCCCTGCAGCAGGAGCCACATTGACAACATCTGGAAGAACTATAGTTATGGGAAAAACAACGAGGAGTCTTTGTGGCACCTTCGAGACTAACAAATTTATTTGGGCATAAGTTTTTGTGGGCTTCATCAGGTGCATGGAGTGAAAAATACAGGAGTAGGTATAAATACATGAAAGGATGGGGGTTGCTTTACCAAGTGTGAGGTCAGTCTAACGAGATAAATCAATCAACAGCAGAATACCAAGGGAGGAAAAATAACTTTTGAAGTACTAAGAGAGTGGCCATTACAGACAAGAAGGTATGAGTAACAGTAGGGAGAAATTAATATTGGGGAAATTAAGTTGAGATTTTGAAATGACCTAACCACTCCCAGTCTTTATTCAGGCCTATTCTGATGGTATCCAGTTTGCAAATTAATTCCAGTTCTGTAGCTTCACATTGGAGTCCGTTTTTGAAATTGTTTTGTTGAAAAATTGCCACTTTTAGGTCTGTGATTGAGTGACCAGAGAGCTTGAAGTGTTCTCCTACTGATTTTCGAATGTTATGATGTCAGATTTGTGTCCATTTATTCTTTTGCATAGAGACTGTCTGGTTTGGCCAATGTACATGGCAGAGGGGCATTACTGGCACATGATGGCATATATTGAGTTGGCACCGGGGATTGTAGCAGGGTTTGTCGTGGGTTAGTGTTTTTGTTGTGTGGTGTGTGGTTGCTGATGAGTATTTACTTCAGGTTGGGGGGCTGTCTGTAAGCGAGGACTGGCCTGTGTCCTAAGGTCTGTGAAAGTGAAGGATCATCCTTCAGGATAGGTTGTAGATCCTTGATGATGCGCTGGAGAGGTTTTAGTTAAGGGCTGTAGGTGACGGCTAGTGGTGTTCTGTTACTTTCTTTGTTGGGCCTGCCTTGTAGTAGGTGACTTCTTGGTACCCTTCTGGCTCTGGCAATCTGTTTCGTCACTTCACCAGGTGAGTATTTCAGTTTTAAGAATGCTTGTGTCATAAGTAGATAGGTAAGGTAAGGGTTAATTTTCTTTTGCCTGTAAAGGGTAAACAAAGGGAACCAAACACCTGACCAGAGGACCAATCAGAGAACTGGATTTTTTAAAAGTCAGGGGCGGGAATTGTGTACTCTTGGTCTCTTTTTGTTTCTCCCAGCTATGGAGCAAACAGCTTTCCTGCTAACTCCTATTTCTTTCTAAATTTTCCTACAAAGTGTGAGTACAAAGGAAACAAAGTAATTCGGCTGTGATGAGCTTTGTGTTGTATTTACAGGTGTGTTGATTTGCTGGACTGGTTTAAACGGGGCTATCTTTTAAATCAGACTGTTTATTCATATTTTCTTATAAGCAAGAGCCTGTATTGAGTTTCTTAATGCAAGATTATTGTTTTGTATTTTCTTTCTTTTTATATAAAGTTCTTTTTAAAAAACCTGCTCGAGTTGAGGGTTTCTCTGGTGCGGCGACAGAAGGGAGGTGGAAAATCTCTATATTACCATACTAAGATTAAAATGCACGCTCGGGAGGAGATTCCCTCTGTGTTTGCCTCAAGGATTAATATAACTGAGCAATCGTCCCAGTGCTCGTCCTACGAAAAAGGAAGGGGAAGCGGACGGATAACGACAGAAACAAGGGATGAAAGCTTTCGTTTCCCGTGAATAAGGAGACCCAGGGTTCTGTCTAGGGGGTCCTCCCCCAGGGAAAGGTGGTGACTCGGGTAACTAGAACTCGTCCAATATACCTACGGGCAGCGACATAGACCACAGCTGGGTATAAGCTTGGGGCAGGTTCACAGTAAACACACAGATTTGTACCGCTAAAGTCCAATCTGGGAACAAGAAACCGTTTACCCACAGCTTGATGGTGTTTGTCTCTGTCTGAGATTCGGAGAACAACTGGTTGTACATTAGAGCTGGCGTAGACAAATGGGTCATGTGATGTGGTCTGGAATAAAGCTGAGGCATTAGTAGCTGTAGGCATCAACATGTTCCGATATAGGTGCGTGTTTTATAACTAAGTATTAGCACATGTGTCAAAAGTGGACCTCTTGTGGACTGTCCAGCTGATTGAGTAGGAGTCCATAACTGTCTTTCATTAGGTCAACAAGAGAGCCTGATATTTTATATTAAGCCTCGTCAGCTCATCAGTGACGTCCCGGTCTGCAATAGATTTCTTCAGAACAGCATGCCTTTCTGCCACGCACGAAAAATGTTTCAACATGGACGATGAATCCCAGCGGCAAGGAAAGTGAGAAGGTAGCTACTTTCTGCCTGTAGCAGGAATTGTGAACGAGAAACGTGCCGAGTAACCATGTGAAGCTGTCACGCTGCGCAGTGCTATTGGAATTGGCTAGTTGGAATGGCAAAGGGCTGAGTCAGTCTATGAGGGATAAGAGGCCAGATGTTTTTGCTGGGGTTAAAAATGGGTGGAGAGCCTGAAGCATAGGCTGGGCCTGTGAGCGGCATATCTGGGGGGTTAGGGATGGAGTGTGAGAGTGTGTAGCCCACGTGGCCAGTGTCTATGATGCAGGGTGAGTGGCAACAAGACGGCTTCTGTCCTATCAGCCGAGGTTGTTGCGCTAAAGTAAAAGTATTTTGTCTGCGTGACAAAGTTCCTCCTCTACCTTGGGGGGTCCTGCGCTTATTGGCAGATTTGCTCACCTCAGTGATCTTCCCCCACAGTCTGGATCAACTCCTCCTGTGTCTGATCAGGAGTTGGGAGGTTTGGGGGAACCCGGGCCCACCCTCTACTCCGGGTTCCAGCCCAGGGCCCTGTGGATTGCAGCTGTCTATAGTGCCTCCTGTAACAGCTGCATGACAGCTACACCTCCCTGGGCTACTTCCCCATGGCCTCCTCCAAACACCTTCTTTATCCTCACCACAGGACCTTCCTCCTGGGTCTGATAACACTTGTACTCCGTAGTCCCTAGCAGCACACCTCTCACTCTCAGCTCCTTGTGCCTCTTGCTCCCAGCTCCTCACACGCACTTCCTCTCCTCTAGCTCCTCCCACCTGACTGGAGTGAGCTCCTTTTAAACCCAGGTGCCCTGATTAGCCTGCCTTGATTGGCTGCAGGTGTTCTAATCAGCCTGTCTGCCTTAATTGGTTCTAGCAGGTTCCTGATTACTCTAGTGCAGCCCCTGCTCTGGTCACTCAGGGAACAGAAAACTACTCACCCAGTGACCAGTATATTTGCCCTCTACCAGACTCCTGTACCCCACTGGCCTGGGTCTGTCACATCTGCTAATAGATTTCACTATGAATTTAAGGCCCCTGGAATTGACTGCAGGCCATGGCACTGAGATCTCATTATTGTAATGGACATAAACCACATGACGGCCTGAGAAGTGTCACTGAAACCAAAAGCTTCAGCCATCCTTAAATAAAAGGTTAGGGACTTGTCTGGGTCCTGACAGCTTAGTGCCTAGTCCTGCAGACAGTTGGCATGACAGAGAGAATGGAGACAAATGGTGGGCCCCTTTATCGGAACAGGAAGAAATGTCAACACCTGTCCATAGTGAGTCTCTAGTGTTATGTGGCCTCCAGGCCGTTTGCTTTCCTATCAGTGCAGCAGTGAATGGGGAATCCACACTTAGACTCTTGGCCCAGGGGCTGATGGTACAGACAGGCAGGAGGCTCGTGAGCTGAATTGTTCACACACAGTTGCTGATTCAGCCAGCGGAGATGGCAAGGTCTGACTGCAATAAAAATCAAACAGTGAATCAGGAGTGGGAGCTCAGATTAGACAAGGACCTGTCAGTCTTCTGGGCACTCAGAGAATTACCACCGCAGATCTATGGCTTGGGGTTACCTGCCATATTCAGTGGTGTTTTCATGGCCACTGCACCAAACCACCTAAGGCAGATGGTACAGTCTGACAAAGGCTGCTTCAGCATGACACCATGTCCATGCAGTTAAAGCTGGCCATGACACAGGGTCACAGAATGACAACCTGTGAGCAACAAATCCTTGGACTGATCTGGACAAACATTTGACAACATCAGTGTCAGATACAGCTCCACTGAGTGTCATTGCAAACAGCCTCCATCTGGGTGACTGGCAGAGAGGCTTCACAAGACTCTGTATCTTATAAGTCCATGAAAATAGTACGGCAGCCAACATCCTGTCCGAGTGTCAGGAACAAATCAGTGTCTATCCTCTGCTCCAATGTCGTAATAGCCACGGGAGACCATCTGTCCGTCTGTCTGTCTCTCTCTCTCTCTCGGAGAATCTGATCCCATTCTTCACTTGAAACATAAGAACATAAGAATGGCTGTACGGGTCTCCATATGAGGAAAGATTAAAGAGGCTAGACTTTCAGCTTGGAAAAGAGGAGACTAAGGGGGGATGATAGAGGTATATAAAATCATGAGTGATGTTGAGAAAGTGATAAGGAGAAGTTATTTACTTTTCCCATAATACAAGAACTAGGGTACCAAATGAAATTAATAGGCAGGCAGGTTTAAAACAAATAAAGGAAGTTCTTCACGCAGCGCACAGTCAACTTGTGAACTCCCTACCTGAGGAGGTTGTGAAGGCTGGGCTATACACAGTGTTTAAAAGAGACTGGATAAATTCATGGTGGTTAAGTCCATAAATGGCTATTAGCCAGGATGGTAAAGAATGGTGGTCCCTAGCCTCTGTTCGTCAGAGGATGGAGATGGATGCA
This sequence comes from Chelonoidis abingdonii, assembly GCF_003597395.2. Classification (NCBI taxonomy): domain Eukaryota; kingdom Metazoa; phylum Chordata; order Testudines; family Testudinidae; genus Chelonoidis; species Chelonoidis abingdonii. The sequence continues at coordinate 672,612 of NC_133793.1, forward strand.
GGAGACATAACTTGATCATTGCCTGTTTGGGTTCACTCCCTCTGGGCACCTGGCATTGCCACTGTCGGTAGACAGATACTGGGCTAGATGGACCTTTGGTCTGACCCGGTACAGCCATTCTTATGTTCTTATGTTTCAGTGAAGAATGGGATCAGATTCTCCGGAGAGAGAGAGAGAGCAGACAGACGGACAGATGGTCTCCCGTGGCTATTACGACATTGGGCAGAGGATAGACACTGATTTGTTCCTGACCTCGGAAAGGATGTTGGCTGCCGTACTATTTTTCATGGACTTATAAGATACAGAGTCTTGTGAAGCCTCTCGCCAGTCACCCAGATGGAGGCTGTTTGCAATGACACTCAGTGGAGCTGTATCTGACACTGATGTTGTCAAATGTTTTGTCCAGATCAGTCCAAGATTTGTGCTCACAGGTTGTCATTCTGTGACCTGTGTCATGGCCAGCTTTACACTGCATGGACATGGTGTCATGCTGAAGCAGCCTTTGTCAGACTGTACCATCTGCCTTAGGTGGTTTGGTGCAGTGGCCATGAAAACACCACTGAAGTATGGCGTAACCCCAAGCCATAGATCTGCGGTGGTAATTCTCTGAGTGCCCAGAAGACTGACAGGTCCTTGTCTAATCTGAGCTCCCACTCCTGATTCACTGTTGATTTTTATTGCAGTCAGACCTTGCCATCTCCGCTGGCTGAATCAGCAACTGTGTGTGAACAATTCAGCTCACGAGCCTCCTGCCTGTCTGTACCATCAGCCCCTGGGCCAAGAGTCTAGTGTGGATTCCCATTCACTGCTGCATCTAGTGGAAAGCAAACGGCCTGGAGGCCACATAACACTGAAGACTCACTATGGAAGGTGTTGACATTTCTTCCTGTTTCCGATAAAGGGGCCCACATTGTTCTCCATTCTCTCTGTCATGCCAACTGTCTGCAGGACTAGGCACTAAGCTGTCAGGACCCAAGACAGTCCCTAACCTTTTATTTAAGGATGGCTGAAGCTTGGTTTCAGTGACACTTCTCAGCCGTCATGTGGTTATGTCCATTACAATAATGAGATCTCAGTGCCATGGCCTGCAATAATTCCAGGGGCCTTAAATTCATAGTGAAATCTATTAGCAGATGTGACGAGACCCAGGCCAGTGGGGTACAGGAGTCTGGTAGAGGGCAAAATATACTGGTCACTGGGTGAGTGTTTTCTGTTCCCTGAGTGACCAGAGCAGGGGCTGCATTAGAGTAATCAGGAACCTGCTAGAACCAATTAAGGCAGACAGGCTGATTAGAACACCTGCAGCCAATCAAGGCAGGCTAATTAGGGCACCTGGGTTTAAAGGAGCTCACTCCAGTCAGGTGGGAGGAGCTAGAGGAGAGGAAGGCGTGTGAGGAGCTGGGAGCAAGAGGCACAAGGGCTGAGAGTGAGAGCTGTGCTGCTAGAGGACTACGGAGTAAAGTGTTATCAGACCCCAGAGGAAGGTCCTGTGGTGAGGATAAGAAGGTGTTTGGAGAGGCCATGGGGAAGTAGCCCAGGAGGTGTAGCTGTCATGCAGCTGTTACAGGAGGCACTATAGACAGCTGCAATCCACAGGGCCTGGGTGGAACTCGGAGTAGAGGGTGGCCCGGGTTCCCCCAAACCTCCCAACTCCTGATCAGACACAGGAGGAGTTGATCCAGACTGTGGGGGAGATCACTGAGGTGAGCAAATCTGCCAATAAGCGCAGGACCCCCAAGGTAGAGGAGGAACTTTGTCACGCAGACAAAATACTTTTACTTTAGGCAACAACCTCGGCTGATAGGACAGAAGCCGTCTTGTTGCCACTCACCCTGCATCATAGACACTGGCCACGTGGGCTACACACTCTCACACTCCATCCCTAACCCCCAGATATGCCGCTCACAGGCCCAGCCATGCTTCAGGCCTCCACCCATTTTAACCAGCAACATCTGGCCTCTTATCCTCATGACGACTCAGCCCTTGCCATTCCAACTAGCCACTGCAGCCAAGCGATGACAACAGCTCACATCTTGTTCTCCAGCCACGTTTCCCGATTCACAACTCCTGCTACAAGGCAGAAAGTCAAGACACTTCTCACTTACCCCTCTGCCGCCTGGAGATCCCATCCGCCCATGAACAATCTTCTTCGTGCTGGCAGAAAGAAATGCTTTCTGAAGAGAATCTATTGCCACAGACCAGGGACCGTCACCTGATGAGCTGAACCGAGGCCCTTAAATATAAAAATCAGGCCTCTCGTGACCTAATGAAAAAGAACAGTTACTGACCCTACCATCAAACTCAGCCTGGACCAGTCCACACAAGAGGTCTCCACTTCTTAGACACCACTGTGCTAATAAGCGATATTACATAAACACCACCCTATATCGGAAACCTATTGAATGCTACACTTACCTACATGCCTCCAGCTTCATCCAGAACCACATCACATGACCCATTGTCTACAGCCAAGCTCTAAGATACAACCACAGTTTCTCCGATCCCTCAGACAGAGACAAACACCAATCAAGCTGTGGTAAACGTCTGTCCCAGATCTGGACTTTAGCGTACAAAATCTGGGTGTTTACTGTGAACCTTCCCCAAGCTTATACCCAGCTGATCTATCTCGCTGCCACCAGCTAGGACTATTGGGGTTCCTAGTTACCCGAGTCACCCCAACCTTTCCCTGGGGCCCAGACCAGAACCCCTGGGTTCCCTATCTACAACGGAAAACAAGCTCTCCCCCTTGTCTCCTCGTTATCCGCTCCCCCGCTTCCCCCCTCCCTTTTCCTGGACGAGCTGGCGATGCAGTAATTAACTCCTTGAAGGCAAAACAAGAGGAAATCACCCTCCCCCCGAGGCGATGCATTTAAATCTAGTAAAGCTAATATAAAGAGATTTTCCAACCCCCCTTCCTGTAGCCTCACCAGAGAAAACCCCAAAAAACCTCAGCCAGGTTTAAAAAAGAACTTTATATAAAAAAGAAAGAAACAAAACAATAATCTGCATTAAGAAACTCAATACAGGCCTTGCTAATAAAATATGAATAAACAGTCTGATTAAAAGATAGCCCCGTTTAACTTAGTCCGCAAATCAACACACTTGTAAATCAACACAAACTCATCAAGCCGAATTACTTGTTTCTTTGTACTCACACTTGTAGGAAATTAGAAAGAAATAGGAGTTAGCAGGAAGCTGTTTGCTCCATAGCTGGAGACAAAAAGAGACCAAGAGTACACAATTCACCCCCTAGACTTTTAAAAATCCGTTCCTCTGATTGGTCCTCTGGTAGGTGTTTGTTCCCTTTGTTACCCTTACAGCAAAAGAAATTAACCCTTACCATTAACCTATCTACTTATGACACAAGCATTCTTAAACTGAAATACTCACCTGGTGAAGTGAGAAACAGGATTGCCAGAGCCAGAAGAGTACAAGAGTACACCTACTACAAGCAGGCCCAACAAGAATAACAGAAACACCACTGAGCCGCGCAGGCTCTACAGCCCTTACTAACTAAAAGACCTTCCTCCTGCATCATCAAGGATCTCAACCTAATTCCTGAATGGTGATCCTTACACTTTCACCAACGTTGGACGAGGACGAAGTCCTAGTCTCGCTTACCCTAGAGAGCCCCACACTGATGCCATAATGTAGCTGTCCATTCAGAGGCATACCCTATCAACACACAGCATGGAAGACAGCTAACCGCATCGACAAACCCTGCTACACATCCCCGGTGCCAAACTCAATATATGCCATCATGTGCCAGTAATGCCCCTCTGCCATGTACATTGCCAAACCAGACAGTTCTCTATCGCAAAAGAATAAATGGACACAAATCTGACATCATAACATTCGAAATCAGTAGGAGAACACTTCAAGCTCTCTGTCACTCAATCACAGACCTAAAAGTGGCAATTTTTCAACAAAACAATTTCAAAAACGGACTCCAATGTGAAGCTACACGAATGGAATTAATTTGCAAACTGGATACCATCAGAATAGGCCTGAATAAAGACTGGGAGTGGTTAGGTCATTTCAAAATCTCCAACTTAATTTCCCCAATATTAATTTCTCTACTGTTACTCATACCTTCTTGTCTGTAATGGCCACTCTCTAGTACTTCAAAAGTTATTTTCCTCCCTTGGTATTCTGCTGTTGATTGTTTATCTCGTTAGACTGACCTCACACTTGGTAAAGCAACCCCATCCTTTCATGTATTTTACCTACTCCTTGTATTTTTCACTCCATGCCACCTGATGAAGCCCACAAAAACTTATGCCCAAATAATTTGTTAGTCTCGAAGGTGCCAAAAGACTCCTGTTGTTTTTCCCATAACTATAGTTCTTCCAGATGTTGTCAATGTGGCTCCTGCTGCAGGGGCACATAATAAAGTTTAATGAAATATTAAGAAGTACAAGAGATGAAGAAAGATTTCTTTTCAAAAATAGTTTTAGAAATTGAGCCGCGAGACAGAGCAGGTCAGACCTGCCAGTTCTGTCTCACTGCGCAAGGTGGAAGAGGAAGCTGAGGAGAGTCGCAGCCACTCTGCCCAGTAATATCTTTCCATGGAAGCATAAGCTACATGCGCAGCCCCAACAGATGCTGCTGTTCAAAAACTCCATTCTCCCAGGCATGAGGCACAGTCGCACCTGCAGTGGGAGTCACTCTGACACCTACTCGAAGAACATCATCAGGTTTACTGTGAAGAAAAAAGGACCTTTATTTTCTCTCTAAGCTCAACTAGCTACGTGAGTGCAAACAGCTCATGCACATGCTACAACAAGATACAGATTCATTTATTTATTTACAGCTTGTTTCTTCAATCACCACATAGGCATGAATTTTCAAAAGATTTCAGCATGTGAATGTTTGGAGGACAATACCAAGTCATTTTAAGCAAAAAGATGCACAGAAATGTGAGACACAGTCAGAATCTCAATCAGGCCCATTTTAAATAATTTGTCATTCAAAAGGCTTTGCAGAAAAATTCTCACCTTCGGATAAGCCTGGCATGATGGAGTACCAGCACCAATTTTGCTAGTGCCTAACACATGGGCCTACTCCAGCCTAGGGCTCCCAGATGATATGGTACATATGATAAAAATAATGCCAAAGTTAAAGAGGGGCTAAAAATCAGGCCTGTAATTGGATCAGTTACAACCACAACTTTGGAGGAAATGATTCTATTTCTACGTGACACTATGGAGCTTTTCTTCAGCTGTTGTACAGTGTGAAATGACTTCCACTATATTGCATTTGTCTGTAGCTGCAGCAGTGCTTAGGGCACCACTCAAGAGTCAGTGCCTCCATTGTGCTAGAGGCTGCATAGACACACTGTCAATAATACAGTTCCTGCCACCAAATGCTACGCACTGTCTAATTTAGACAAGGTGAGAACCAGGAGGGGAGGGAAGGAGGAGCAGAAAAGGGAAGGTGAACTAAGCAGAGTTTCTTGGGCAGCTCTGCCTAAGTTTTCCAGCTGGCAGTGATTTGCAGGGATCTGGGCCGAGCAGAATCTTAAAAGGGTCCTAACAAAGGTTAAGTTAGTGACTTTTTTCAGAGTGTTTCTCTCAGGCATAAATGGTCACCGGGAGAAAGCAAGAGGGTGCTTGTGGAAGGATCAGAGCAGCCACTTTTGCCTGCGGCTGGTGCTGGGGTCAAAACACAGAAGGCTACCGTTTCAAGTATTTTGCTCAATAAGTGTATCTGATTTTCTCCTGTGCACTCAGATACCCCGCTGTCTCTGAATTTCTACCCCACTCATTAGAAGATAGGAAATAACTTTTAAAGGTGCTAATGATTGTAATTATGAAAACACACAAAAAAGTCTCGCATTTCAAGACAAACTCAAACCAAGTGCTGCCAACATGCCACGCTCCTCACTTCCCCTTTGAAATAAAGGGTTTCATGCATTTCAAAGGGGCTTTGTTTCACTTGTTTAGCACAAGATGCAATATGCTGGCAGGTAAAGCTGAAGGAAGATGCACTCTTATGTGTGGGGAGCAAAAAACACCTGACCAACCATGCAAACAAAAACTGAACTCCCGGGTGGTGGAAGTGCATGATTCGAACTTCACTCACCTTGTTTTGTTCATTTTTAATTACAAGTATTTTTAAAAATTAAACCTCAACGGAGACGAGAAGGAGTAAATGGGTTTCCTAACAGATCTCTCCTGCAGTCAAACAGCAGAGCAAGAATCTCCCTGCACCTTGAAATGGAGACAGGTCAGCAGCACATCTCTCCATTCTAAGACTTTAAAGATATTTGATTAGCTAGAAACAAAACAAAGACTTCAAAACCACACATGTAACTGAATGTCTTTAAAGGGCAGAAATTCTTGGGGATGCAGGGGGAATGGGCTCAACAGGTATTTCATTCTCTTTACTCTCCTGACATTGATTTTTTATTTAGAAGGGAGAGGGACAATTTGGAGGGCAGACCCCGTGTTAGATGGCATGAGTAGGTCTAGCATATTAGCTGCTTCTCATGTTGCTGGGGATCTGACAGCTCCTGAAGACTTTGTGCCTTGTGTATCTAATGAAATTACAGTAGCAAATGTTTCCTGCCTTCTGTTCTTCCACTTAGCACTTCACAATAGAACTCCCACTTTCATCTCCAAAGTACAGTTATGCTGGGTTTATATTTCAGGTGCTGTGTGGATCAAAGCCACCCTGGGAGGATGTGTATTTGAACTGGCAGAAATTAATCAGTACCTTGGCTGTCAAAGCTCTGAGCTATCAATCATTAGCTCAAAAAGCTCTCTAATGCATGCCACCTTCACCTACTAAACCTGTCATCAGCGGAGATGCCATCTATTTGCCAGGTATTACCTGATGAACATCACCAGCTCTTCAGCCTTGACTTACACTAGCTTTTTATTAGTTTCCAACATTGCAGCCATGAGCCGGGTCATAGAATATCCTGGTTGACATGCTGGTGGTTGGTCTGCACTGGCTCTCCGGCTCAACGTAACATAAAAACCACTAGTGTAGCTTGTCATCACAACCTAGTATTTCTGCTAGTCACAACTCTCATGGATGGCCACAAAACGAACAGGGGCTGCTACAGGGAATTTTGCAAGGAGTTCTCCAGTGAAGGAGGAGCAATATACAGCATCTGTGGGGTACGTGACTGTCTGCGTGTGTGTGTGTTTGTGTTTGGGTTACTTGCTGTGTGCTGAGCTTTGTGTTTGTCAGTCTGTTTGTTTGTTTGGTTGTTTGAAGGACCCTGTGCTGTGGCTGGCAGTTGGAGGCAGCGCTACAAAGGAAGGTTTGAAAGCTAGAAGCCTCTGGTAATTGGCTGAGCCTTAATCAGTGGGCGGGGCATTCACTCAGGCCAGGGCTTATAAAGCTGTGCACAAGCGATCAGGGAGCTTTGCGACAGGGCTGCTAACAGGGAGTTTCGCAAGGGAGTTGGAGGGAGTAGGAAGGGAGCGGGGGTCCCTTGTTGGTCCTATCCATGACCTGTTAGTCCTTGAAAAGCCATAACCAACTACATCCAAATCCTTTCTCTTTAAAGCAGAGCAGAGCAGACAGGGAGCTGCAGACAGGGGAGTTGAGAGGGAGTTGCGCCTGTAGCCAGACAGATACAGAGCATGGATGCTTCTACCCAGATTCTGGTTGTGGTTTTGCAAAGACTGTAACTTGCAATTTCCACTTACTGATATCCAGGCTGGGAGGGGCATCCAATGTGAAAGGGCCTACTGTGGAATCTCTCAGGCAGCAGGTGGGAGAGCTACAGGAGGAGGTGCTAGGTACGGGACACTGTAGAATTGTCCCACCTCCGCTCAGACAGCCCTGTGCTGTTGAGGAGGAAGAAAGGCCCAGGGAAGCAGAGCAGTCAATGGGAGCAGAGGGAAACCTTCCCATAGTTGGGACCCTCCTTCCAGATGGTGCTGGGGTTGCCTCTCGCACTGAGGTTACCTCTCTGGGGGAGGGAACTCCAGTTCTAGGAAAAGGCAGGTGTTAGTAATGGGAGATTCGATCATTAGAAACATAGATAGCTGGGTTTGTGATGACCGGGAGAACCGTATATGGTGACTTGCCTGCCTGGTGCGAAGGTTGCGGATCTCTCGAGGCATCTAGACAGACTTATGTGTAGTGCTGGGGAGGAGCCGGTGGTCGTGGTACATGTAGGTACCAATGACATAGGAAGGGTAGGAGAGATGTCCTGGAAGCCAAATTTAGGCTGCTAGGGAAGAGACTGAAATCCAGGACCTCTATGGTGGCATTCTCAGAAATGCTCCCAGTTCCACGCGCAGGGCCAGGTAGGCAGGCAGAGCTTCAGAGTCTCAATGCGTGGATGAGACGATGGTGTAGAGAGGAGGGGTTTAGATTCATTAGGAACTGGGGAAACTTTTGGGATGGGGGAGCCTATACAGGAGAGATGGGCTCCACCTAAACCAAAGTGGAACCAGACTGCTGGCACTAAACATTAAAAAGGTTGTAGAGCAGTTTTTAAACTAGGAGATGGGGGAAAGCCGACTGCTGCAGAGGAGCATGTGGATCGGACACAGACTTCTCTTAGGGGAGAGTCTATGATGATAGAGAATCTCCAGGTTATAGTCAGGAGCAGAGGATGGAAGAGGATAATGTAAGGGCCAGATCAGATGATAAAACAGTCACATAAAAAAGAATCTGACACATCAGAAAAGGGCAGACAAATAAACAGGACAAGTTTTTAAAGTGCTTGTACACAAATGCTAGAAGTCTAAATAATAAGATGGGTGAACTAGAGTGCCTTGTGATAAAGGAGGATATTGATATAATAGGCATCACAGAAACCTGGTGGACTGAGAGCAATCAATGGGACACACAATCATATCCGGGGTACAAAATATATCAGAAGGACAGAACAGGTCGTGCAGGGGAGGAGTGGCACTATATGTGAAAGAAAATGTAGATTCAAATGAAGTAAAAATCTTAAGCGAATCCACATGTTCCATAGAATCTCTATGGATAGAAATTTCATGCTCTAATAAAAATATAACATTAGGGATCTATTATCGACCACCTGACCAGGACAGTAATAGTGATGATGAAATGCTAAGGGAAATTAGAGAGGCTATCAAAATTAAGAACCCAATAATAGTGGGGGATTTCAATTATCCCCATATTGACTGGGAACATTTCACTTCAGGACGAAATGCAGAGATAAAATTTCTCGATACTTTAAATGACTGCTTCATGGAGCAGCTGGTACAGGAACCCACAAGGGGAGAGGCAACTCTAGATTTAATCCTGAGTGGAGCGCAGGAGCTGGTCCAAGAGGTAACTATAGCAGGACCGCTTGAAATAGTGACCATAATACAATAGCATTCAACATCCCTGTGGTGGGAAGAACATCTCAACAGCCCAACACTGTGGCATTTAATTTCAAAAGGGGAACTATACAAAAATGAGGGGGTTAGTTAAACAAAAGTTAAAAGGTACAGTGACTAAAGTGAAATCCCTGCAAGCTGCATGGGCCCTTTTTAAAGACACCATAATAGAGGCCCAACTTCAATGTATACCCCAAATTAAGAAACACAGTAAAAGAACTAAAAAAGAGCCACTGTGGCTTAACAACCATGTAAAAGAAGCAGTGAGAGATAAAAAGACTTCCTTTAAAAAGTGGAAGTCAAATCCTAGTGAGGCAAATAGAAAGGAGCACAAACACTGCCAGCTTAAGTGCAAAAGTGTAATAAGAAAAGCCAAAGAGGAGTTTGAAGAACGGCTAGCCAAAAACTCCAAAGGTAATAACAAAATGTTTTTTAAGTACATCAGAAGCAGGAAGCCTGCTAAACAACCAGTGGGCCCCTTGACGATCGAGATACAAAAGGAGCGCTTAAAGACGATAAAGTCATTGCGGAGAAACTAAATGGATTCTTTGCTTCAGTCTTCACGGCTGAGGATGTTAGGGAGATTCCCAAACCTGAGCCTGGCTTTTGTAGGTGACAAATCTGAGGAACTGTCACAGATTGAAGTGTCACTAGAGGAGGTTTTGGAATTAATTGATAAACTCAACATTAACAAGTCACCGGGACCAGATGGCATTCACCCAAGAGTTCTGAAAGAACTCAAATGTGAAGTTGCGGAACTATTAACTAGGGTTTGTAACCTGTCCTTTAAATCGGCTTCGGTACCCAATGACTGGAAGTTAGCTAATGTAACGCCAATATTTAAAAAGGGCTCTAGAGGTGATCCCGGCAATTACAGACCGGTAAGTCTAATGTCGGTACCGGGCAAATTAGTCGAAACAATAGTTAAGAATAAAATTGTCAGACACATAGAAAAACATAAATTGTTGAGCAATAGTCAACATGGTTTCTGTAAAGGGAAATCGTGTCTTACTAATCTATTAGAGTTCTTTGAAGGGTCAACAAACATGTGGACAAGGGGATCCAGTGGACATAGTGTACTTAGATTTCCAGAAAGCCTTTGACAAGGTCCCTCACCAAAGGCTCTTATGTAAATTAAGCTGTCATGGGATCATTCAATGCGAGTCTAATTAGATGAGATGAGTGGAGGAGGTTTTGTACATGAAATACCTGGCAGGAAGTCAGACTCTCAAAACATCACACTTGCTTCCCAGCCCTTGCTAGTAGGTTTTCAGTGCATGCAAGGAGGTTATATCAGCTTGGTTATGCCTGACTCCTACGGACCTCCTCCAAAGCTTACGAAATTGGAGACATGTCTTAATCTCCATGGGACTTGTTCTCTAGGCAATCAAGTCCCAAGACTCCAAGTCATTCTGAGTGTTTGTGAGGTTGTCTATTCCATGGATGCGCTCTAGCATCTTGCAGGCTTATACCACGTGAAGTTGCATCCGGTGTGGATTTCCTATTTTAACGTTGACATTCTCTGTCTTCTCTCTCCTCAGTATCAGACTTATGGTACTTTTTATGGTACTATCTTCCTTGAAGATGTCTACGCAGTGCGCAGAGGCAGTCAAAAAAGCAAACAGGATGTTAGAATCATTAAAAAGGGATAGATAATAAGACTGAAATATATTATTCCTTTATATAAATCCATGGTACGCCCACATCTCGAATACTGTGTACAGATGTGTCTCCTCACCTCAAAAAAGATATTCTAGATCTAGAAAGGTTCAGAAAAGGGTAACTAAAATGATTAGGGTGTGAGAGTCTCATATGAGGAAAGATTAAAGAGCTGGACTCTTCAGCTTGGAAAAGAGGAGACTAAGGGGGATATGATAGAGGTATATAAAATCATGAGTGATGTTGAGAAAGTGATAAGGAGAAGTTATTTACTTATTCCCAAATACAAGAACTAGGGCACCAAATGAAATTAATAGGCAGGCAGGTTTAAAACAAAAAAAGGAAGTTCTTCACGCAGCGCACAGTCAACTGTTGAACTCCCTACCTGAGGAGGGTTGTGAAGGCTGGGCTATAACAGTGTTTAAAAGAGAACTGGATAAATTCATGGTGGTTAAGTCCATTAAATGGCTATTAGCCAGGATGGTAAAGAATGGTGGTCCCTAGCCTCTGTTCCTCAGAGGATGGAGATGGATGCAGGAAACATAACTTGATCAATTGCCTGTTGGGTTCACTCCCTCTGGGCACCTGGCATTGGCCACTGTCGGTAGACAGATACTGGGCTAGATGGACCTTTGTCTGACCCGGTATCTCCAAACCCCTAATCATTTTAGTTACCCTTTTCTGAACCTTTTCTAGATCTAGAATATCTTTTTTGAGGTGAGGAGACCACATCTGTACACAGTATTCGAGATGTGGGCGTACCATGGATTTATATAAAGGCAATAATATATTCTCAGTCTTATTATCTATCCCCTTTTTAATGATTCCTAACATCCTGTTTGCTTTTTTGACTGCCTCTGCGCACTGCGTAGACATCTTCAAGGAAGATAGTACCATAAAAAGTACCATAAGTCTGATAACTGGAGGAGAGAGAAGACAGAGAATGTCAACGTTAAAATAGGAAATACCACCGGATGCAACTTCACGTGGTATAAAGCCTGCAAAATGCTAGAGCGCCATCCATGGAATAGACACTCACTCACAAACACTCAGATGGACTTGGAGTCTTGGGACTTGATTGCCTAGAGAACAAAGTCCCATGGAGATTTAAAGACATGTCTCCAATTTCGTAAGCTTTGGAGGAGGTCCCGTAGGAGTCAGCGATAACCAAGCTGATATTAACCTCCTCTGCAATGCACTGAAAACCTACTAGCAAGGGCTGGGAAGCAAGTGGATGTTTTATGCACTAAGTCTGACTTCCTGCCAGGTATTTTCATGTACAAAACCTCCTCCCACTCCATCTCACTTAATTCTAGACTCGCATCTGAATGGGGAAGCAAAAGCACATGGCGAGTAGAATATGCCAGCAAGCCCTTTCTGGTAAGTGAAACAGAGAGACCAGCTAGCAACATTTTTCATCGTGTGCCCTCTCTGGCTTTACAGAATTCTGCCACAGCTTCAGCGATGAACCTGAGCAGCAAGAGTTGTTTCTGTGAGCGACCAAGACACCTGGGGAGTTCCCTTAGCCTGATCTTGCTGCTGGTATCTTGCAGGAGGAACTCTTCCGAAAGCAAAAGGGAAAATCCCTTTGTGACCTGGTTTTGGAAATTATGTAAGTGTGGTTTTGCCTGGGCTAGTCTAGCTGTCAGGCATGTCAGCTGCCTTTCTGGCAGCATTTTCAGTGCAGCTGGGAATATTTTGCTAATCAATAAATGATTCTGATGACTGCGAATGAACAACAATTGACCTTTATAAAGCCAATACAGAGACTATATTTGTCCAGTGGATGCTGCTGCTATCCCCTCTGCAAATAAAGAGCATCACCCAAGACAGTGAGCACAGCCATATCTATGCATGCCTGCTAGAGACGTCCCATCTGCATGCAGTGCTGAGTGCTGCACGTTGAATGCAACTGTAACTATGGATCACAAGCAGTGATGCATACAAAGTACATCTAATCCTTCTTCACCAGCGCCCCAAGGATCTCATTCAGGACTGTTCCTGAGATTTCCTCGTTCTTTGCACAGATTATTTTTGCCATATCTCAAGCATAAGGGCATCCACCACGTTCTGTGGAAGACCAATCCGCAGCCTAATAGATACCCCATGCATTTGGAAAAGGAGTGTGTCAGTGAGTGAGTATCCTCCAGCACCCCATGGTGACCTCAGGGGAACCCTGCAAACTGCCTCTCACCTCAGTTTTCCATCTTAGACTGCTCAATAAACTTCACCTATAAGCTTTTTGTGGTCAAAACCACCCCTTCATAGTGTCTAGATATTTTAACATCAAAATAAACTCCAAGTGCCAAATTAAAGTTCATTAAAAGTCCACACAAAACAAATTTTTCTCTTCCTACATTCAGGCCTTCATGCCCGGGACTTTCCTGCTTTGGTAGGCCAGTCCTGGCCTGGAGTCTTAGGCTTTATCTAGCACTCCCACCCCGAAACAACAAAAGTTTTACTGACGAAAAGCACTGGGAGAGCTCACCTGCCAACAAAGCTACCGCCACTTGTTGGGATGAAATTTTTTTGTTGGCAGGAGAACTCTCTCCTGCTGACAAAGAGCGGCTACACTGCGCATCTTTTAGCAGCATGGCTGTAGTAGCACAGCTGTGTCACTAAAAGGTGCATAGTGTAGACATAGCCTAAGTCTCAGACATTCTGGAGCCTACTTACTCTGCTCTCCCTACACAAGCAAGCATCCACCTCCCCTTTGCTGCAGCATCCCACTGTTCTTTATAGGGAAATCAGCTGATGCATACCCAGGTGGGGCTTCTTAGTAATCAAGGTTGGCTGGCCCCAGTGTCTCTAACCAGTGAGCAGCAAGCCACCCTGCTACAGCCTAGTGCCAGCTAAATTATCTAATTATCAAGGCCTACCTTTTCCAAAACAGCATTTGAGGTGGCTTGGGTGAAGGCTGGCATGCTGGGAGGGTATTTGCCTTAGTAATTCTTCCAGCTCCACTTAAAGATTTTACTAAAGCTGAACTTTCCCTCTAGAAACCAAAATAATTCACAGTCCTAATTCACAATACTGTTTGTCAGCGTTTGGAAGCCTCATCTTTAGAAATTAATATGTGACAGGGAGAGCAATGCATGCAAGCCATCCTTCACCTCTAGCTGCACCTCTTTTTTGGTTTGTGCATCCATAGAAATGATCACTGAACTGAGAATAAAATGGCTTTAATGAATAGTACGCATGTTTTTCTAACTGAAGAACACAAATTCTGTGTCAGTAGTGTGAAAAATTGCTGTGAACATGGATCCCAACAGCAAAAACTACTGTTGGTGATGGGATAGTGATCAGTTGAACAAGATGATCATTCTTGTTGTCACCTGCTAAAGGGCTATCATGTTTAATTAATAACCATCAATTGACCAAATATTAGGGTCATGATGTGAGTCACTTATGTTATCAATATGCTACTGGCTGCTTTCCTTTTCCTGCTTTGGGGTAACAATTACTACATATGGGGTCAGAGCGTTAGCAGATGTAACTCTTACTAGACCTTTGGGCATCTTAAACTGCTATTTCCAAACTGCTGCTGCAGTATGGTGTTCGCTCTGCAGTTCCTGCAGTGCTTCAGCTGTTTGATGCTCAACATTTGAGTTTTATTTTAAGTCAGAGTCTGTTGACTCTTTGTTGTTAATAGATTTTTGTGAAGCCCAGAAGCCCAGTGATCGTCCTGCCGGAAAACACTGGCTTTGTGCAGATGTGAGTGGGAAAGCTGAAAGTTGCATGGGTGCTACGTGCCTTCGAAATAGCTTTGAACAAAGATGTGAAAACATCCGTTTTAAAGACAGCAAATCACTTTGGACTCCGCAGAGCTATTGTGTAAACATAAGAGAGAAGATCAAGATTAACTTAAAAAGTGAACAGAGGTTATGTTAAACACTCGGCCTGATTCTCCCTTGTCTTGCAGCTTGTGTCATCCTTTACACTTGTACAAAGTGAATGTACAATGCTACCATTCTGATTCCATTCTCTTTCCAAGCACTCATATATATCAGAGACAGACAACATAGGGATTTTCTGTCTGCTTTCCAGCTATTTGTCTAGGCCCGAGGTACAACACACAGAAGCGTCTCATTCACTGACTTTTGTGTTCCAGATAAACGAAAGCCAAGGTAGTGGCACTGTGGTCACTCTGCCCTAGTTTCACTCTAACAAGTTGCCACACTCCTTTATATTTTGTCAAGGTTAGAGAAATCCTGGCTTCCTGATCTTTATTTTTCACTCTCGCTCTGCTGTTGTGTGGGGAACATTCCTGAATAAGCAGGACTCCTCCCTTGACCTTGCCTTTCTTTTTTGAAAAACAAACCTGGTTTCTTCAGACAAATTGATAACACTTGTGCTTTCAATTCTGCTCACCCCTTGGCCTGGGTTTGCAAGTGTAAGTGCAGATTATGAATGCATGTACAGGGTCTGATATTCCTAGGAATAATACTTTATAACTGAAATCTCTCTTCTCCTGGGGATGAAAGCAAAACAAATTTAAGGATTAAATCACACAAAGGTATAATCCCCAAGGGAAACTTACTTTAGTTATTATGATTATATTACGATGTACGCCTCAGTACAGCAGAAGCAGTGTGAATACCATTTCAGTGGGGAATAATTTTTAGTCTTACTGCATATAGTACATTATAATGCATTTCTGGGAGCCTGATGAATAATAACTGCGATGCTTAGATTTCTTTGCTTTCTTCAGTTTATTTTGACATTCCTAACCCACTCCCCTTTGTTTGTTTTTTGTTTTTAAGACCAGGTTATCCTTAAGATAAAAAACTGCAATAATTCAGTTAGAGAATCTCTAACCAAATGTTAATTACATGTCCTACACAGTATGTGTGCTTCATGTTTATATAGGGTTTGAAACAATAACCACATATGAAGCATTTTGAATACTGTAGTCCTGACTTTCCAGTGTGTAGTCAGTGACACCTGTGCTAAGTGAGTGTCAAACACAACCATTCTGATTTGGGAACGTTTGATATACACTTAGCGTGAGTCTGATTACACAAGGTGCAAGGCAGTGGAGAATCAGGATCTGCATTTATTTGAATCACACACTGATACAAGGTATTGATCCCATAATGTACCACACTACTATAGCAGGTCAGTCCCCCAAAACAGCTTGTGGGACTGGTATTTGGTAGCAGTGCCTTGTGGGATTGATGATAATACTATGTAGCACATACATGGTATTTTCCATTCTCCAAATGCTATACCAGAAAGGAAAATTATTTAAATCCACCAGTAGAGAATGTGGCTGTGAAATCTTAAGAGACACTATAGTGTAGCAGGGTACATTCCTGACGTTTGAGCAATTAGGAAGGAAGTCAGACTGTTTGTTTAAATATTTTTTCCTTTTATCAGCTTGAAGTGTGTTGCCTTTTAATTTTATTGGATGTGCCTTTCTTCTTGGATTCTGAGAAGGGGAAACAGGAGCTCCAAATTTACTTTCTCTACCATTCATTGTTCTATACACCTTTAGTATAGTCATTTCCATTTGTCTCTTTTGTCAGCCAAATACACCTTATCTTTTTCTCTGTCCTCCTCTGGAACTCTGTCTATTCCTCTAACCGTTGTCATTGTCCATCTCTGAGGATTTTCTAGAACTATGTTCTTTATGAGATGGGGTAACCAGAACTGAGCACAAGATTCCAAGTGTGGGTTCCCACTGATTATATCATGGCATAATACTTCAGTAATCAATGTTGTTGTAGTGGCGTTGGTCCCAGGATGTTAGAGAGAGAGTGAGGTAATCATAGGATCATAGAATTGTAGGACTGGAACAGACATCAGTAGGTCATCTTGTCCAGTCCCCTGCACTCAAGGCAGGACTAAGTAATAACTAGACCATTCCTGACAAGTGTTTGTCTAACCTGCTGTTAAAAACCTCCAATGACCGAGATTTCACAGCGTCCTTAGGCAATTTGTTCCAATGCTTAACTGCCCTGACAGTTAGGAAGTTTTTCCTAATGCCCAGTTTACACCTCTCTCATTTCAGTTTAAGCCCATTGCTTCTTGTCCTAACCTCAGAGGTTAAGGAGAACATTTTTTCTCACTCTTCTTGTAACAACATTTTATGTACTTGAAAACTGTTATCATGTCCCCTCTCAGTCTTCTCTTCTCCGGACTAAACAAACCCAATTCTTCAGCCTTTCCTGATAGGTCATGTTTCAGTCCCTGCAGAACCCCACTCAACAGCCGTCCTAGTTTGACTGTAAACCACTGATAACTACTCTCTAGGAACAGTTTTCCAACCAATTCTGCACCCACTTTATAGCTCCATCTAGACTATATTTCTCTAATTTGTTTATGAGAAGATCATCTGAGACAGTATCAAAAACCTTACTAAAGTCAAGATATACCACATCTACCACTCCCCCCCACCCCATGCACAATGCTATTAGAAAGAAAGAAAGAAAACTGTTAGGTTGGTTTGACATGATTTGATGTTGACTGTTACTTATCACCTTATAATCTTCTTAAAAATGGGCATCCTTTCATCTTCGAGATGGTGGGAATTGCAGCCTATGATGTAGATGGTTTGCAATGTCTCATGTGACTGAATAGTCCAATTTGAGATTTGCATGATCTTTGGCTATTATTGCAAATGTCTGTATCTTGGTTGGGAGCTGCTTGATTCCTCTGGGCTCTTTTCTCTTCAAGCTTTGGGGGGCCAGCTTCTGTCATGGACTTTGATACCTGATGGAGATGATGGTGCCACTTGTTACGCTCACTTGTCAAGATTTCCTATTGGTCAGGATCAGTTCCAAATTCCTCCATATGTTATATGCATGCGTCTTTATAGCGAAGCTTGGGCCATCTATTGTTCTTGTTCCCTCTGATAGCTCCCCGTATGGCATGTCCTTGGGTATGCATTCATCATCCAACCTATTCAGATGTCCCAGCCAGTGCAGTGTTCTTTGCTTAAGCAGGGCTGTCACACTTGGTAAATTTGCCCTTCGAAGAACCTCTGCATTGGTGACTTTATCCTGCCATTTGGTGTTGATTATGCGATGTAAACAACGTAGGTGGAAACTGTTTAACCTTGTCTCCAGATGAGCATAAGTTATCCATGTTTCCGCACTGTACATGAGAGTGCTGAGTATGCAGGCTTGGTACACTGCATTTTGGTCTTGATGGTAAGCTTTTAGTTGTTCCATGCTCTTTTAGTTAGTTGCTAAAGGTGGTGGCAGCCTTTCCAATGCGAATATTTAGTTCTTCATCCAGTGAGAGGTTGGTGGTCACTGTATCTTCTAGGTGTACACAAACTGACTGCTTGATTATTTGCTCCATTATCTTTCCGGGTACAGAAGTTAAGCTGACTGGTCTGAAATTCCCCGGGTTGACTTCATTTCCCTTTTTATAGGTTGTCACTGTATTTGTCCTCTTCCAGTCCTCTGGAATCTCTTCTGCCTTCCATGAGTTTTCAAAGATAATCAGTAATGGCTCAGATATCTCCTCAGTCAGCCCCTTGAGTCTTCTGGGATGTATTTGGTCAGGCCCTGCCGACTTGAAGACATCTAACTTGTCTAAGTAATTTTTAACTTGTTCTTTCCCTATTTTAGCCTCAGATTCTACCTCATTTTCACTGGCATTCATTATATTAGATGGCCGATTGCTCCTAACCTTTTTGGGGAAAACGGAAACAAAAAAAGCATTAGCCACTTCTGCCATGTCCACATTTTCTGTTATTGTCTTTCTCTTCTTATGGAGCAATGGGCCTACCCTGTCCTTGGTCTTCCTCTTGCTTCTAATGTAATTGTAGAATGTTTTCTTGTTACCCTAGTTTAATTTTATTTTGTGTCTTGGTCTTTCTAATTTTATCCCTACATGTTTGTGTTGTTTTGTTGTATTTATCCTTTATATTTTGACATAGTTTCCACTGTTTGTAGGACTCTTCTCAGTTTCAGGTAATTGAACATCTCCTAGTTAAGCCAGGATGATCTCTTGTCATACATCCTCTCTTTCCCATGCATTGGATAGTTTACTTTTGTGCCCTTTACTATGTCTTTTGAAAAACTGCCAACTTCTTGAAGTCCATTTTCTTTATTATGTTGTTTTCCCTTCTGCCATTCCTTAGAATCATGGACACTATCATTTCATGTTCACTTTCACCCAAGCTGCCTTCCACCTTCAAATTCTCAACCAGTTCCTCCATATTTGTCAAAATCAAATCTAGAACAGCCTCTTCTCTAGTTGTTTTCTCTGCCTTCTGAAATAAAAAATTGTCTCCAATACATTCCAGAACTTGTTGGATAATCTGTGCCCTGCTGTATGATTTTCCAAACAGATGTCTACGTAGTTGAAGTCCCCCATCACTACCACCAAGTCTTGTGCTTTGGATAATTTTGTTAGTTGTTTAAAAAAAGCCTCATCCACCTCTTCTTCCTGGTTACATGGTCTATAGTAGATCCTTACCATGACAGCACCCTTGTTTTTTAGCCCTTTTATCCTTACCCAGAGTCTTTCAACACGTCTGTCTCCTATTTCCATCTCAACCTCAGTGCAAGTGTATACATCTTTGATATACAAAGTAACACCTCCGCCCTTTTTTCCCTGCCTGTCCTTCCCGAGCAAGCTGTACCTGTCTATACCAATATTCCAGTCATGTATATTATCCCACCAAGTCTCTGTGATGCCAACTATGTCATAGTTCTGATTATTCACTAATATTTCTAGTTCTTCCTGTTTGTTCCCTATACTTCTTGCAATAGAAGTTGGTCCAATAAAAAATTTGCCTCACCCACCTTGCCTCTATAATATTTCAGTGTAATTCTCCACCCTTCCTTAATAACATACAACATCTTGCCTGCTTTTTTCTTTTAATGACTACTGCACACTGAGCACATTTTCAGTGAGCTGTCCAGAATAGATTAGAAGGACAGGGAATTGTTTGATGATAGTCCTGGAGAACTGGGGACGCAGAAAAAGCAAATAAATACCAACCTTCAAAATAGGAAAGGGGAATATTGACAATTCCCATCTTCTAATATTGTTTTTATTGGTATTGCGTCATGTTTGGGCGCCCCAGTTATTGACATGAACCCATTGTGCTAGCTGCTGTACAAAGACCGTCCTATCTCAAGGCATTTACAGGCTAAATAAATGTAGCTTTTTTCCCCTAGTAAAATAATGAAACAGATATTTCGAGGTGGGGGGAATCACCAACATGTAGAAAGTGTTGGACCCATGGACAATGAGCAGCACTGAGCTGTTACAGACCATTGAGGATGCCAGGCCCGTGAGCAGTACCGAGGGTTTATCAAGAATTTAAATTGCCGCCAGAGCCCTGCTGCCAGAGCCCCTGGGTGGTAGAGGCGGCTCGGGCGGTGATTTAAAGGGCCCTTTAAATCACTTCCGGAGCCCCTGGCTGCTGCCGCTACCCCTGTGGCTCTGGCAGTGGGGCTCGGGTGGCAATTTAAAGAGCCTGGGCTCCGGTCGCTGCAGGGAGCCCTGAGCCCTTTAAATCACCACTGGAGCTCACAACATCTCTGTCAAGTAGGGAAGTGCTATTAGCCTCTCTGTATCTCATTTCTGTATCTGTAAAATGGGGATAAGCGACTTGACAAGGTCACACAGGAAGTCTTTTGCAGAGCAGAGACATGAACCCAGGTCTCAGACCAGTGTCCTAACCACTGGACCATCCTTCCTTTCCAGTCTTAAAATCAATATCACTTGCACAGGTATACTGTTTATACTTCCAGAGCAACTGCCCCAGAATACTGTGCTACGTGCAGAGCACTTCATTACCAGCAAGATATTGATTGACATATTGGAGGGAGTTCAGAGAAGAGCAACAAAAATAATTAGGGAGTAGAGAGATTGACTTGAGAGAGTGATTTATGAGGAAAGATTAAGTGAGATAAATATGTGTACTTGGCTCACCAGCAGCTAAGGAGGGGACATAGGTCTGCAAATACTTAAAAGGTGTAAATAATCAAGAGGGAGAGGAATCACCTGTGTTGGTCCATTCTGATTTATAATTTTGTGACTTTACATGCTGTTGTTGTAAGATGCTATTTCACAGCCTGTCTTGGCCACAGAGCCCATCTCAGAGCTCCCTGTGGAAAAGGCACTTTTGGAAGCTAAGGATTCATTGTTGTATGAAGGGGGAATTCATGGGGCTGGTGCTCACAAGGCAGTAGCCCAACACTTGTGCTCGTCTGATGATATAGCCGCATGGCGAAGACAGTGCTGCTTTGTTTCACCTGAGTCTGTGTGTCAGGAGAATGAGTCTAATATTTATAAATGCAACATTAAACCCCCCGCACAGCCCCAAACTATCAGAGGTCTTTCACTTGGCTTTCAGGAGGCTGGGGACCATGGCCACTGTCCCTTCATCTGCAGCCCCAGCCCTCACCCTGGGATGCTGCTTGCCCAAGATGGAGAAATGGCACTTTTGCACTGAAGAACAATTTTAAAGAATAAAATATAAGCCCCTTTCAGCAGACCGCACTCCCCCAGCTGGCCCCTAACAAATGTTTATAAATCCCCCCTGGCGGCAGCAGCAGCATTGCATTTCCACTGCTTCACTGAGCCAGAGACAGTCTGGCATTTAGGGGTGTTAAGTAGTTTAACTTTGCAAGGTCACTCACTCTGCTCCCTATGCCCAGGACTTTGAAGAGGATTTCTGACCTGGAGCATCAGAAGTGAAACTCAAAGTGCGTAAACCACTGTGGAGCTAACCAAGACATTTCTGTTAACATCACTTACATCAGTTGCCATAGTAACTACAGTGCTTGATTATTATGGAATAGCAGAGCAAAGAGCCACATAAAGCCTGTGGATGTTCTCGGTAAATTGGGGTGTGGAGCTTCCCGTTGTTCCATGAGCCATAGGACTGGTTGGAAAATTTTGAAATATTTCAACAAGAAAAATTTTTGCCAAGATTTTCACACAAATGGTTCCCATTTTTCAAGCAGCATCTGAGACAGGAGGAGGAGAGAGAGAGCTTCATTCCTTCACCCTCCTGTCTCCAACAGTTACCACAGTTACTGGGGCAGTCAACTGCTCTCCCCCAGAACACAAGTCACCTTCCGAGCACACCAGACTGTCTCCGCCAGGCCATGTATTGGTTCTGTGGTTTAACAGGCAAGTCTGTAATGTGTGCAAGTGCTCCCACATAGTGGGGTCAGTCCAGCTCCTTTGCTCTGGGCGATAAAATCGTCAGTGTAATTGGGACACTGCACCTAGAATACTGTCTTCAATTCCAGGCACCTCAGTACCAGGAAGGTGTTGACAAACTGGAGGGGATTCAGACAAGAGCACCAAAATGAGGGGCTGGAGGGCTGGGTCCCCAGGGGGAGACAGGGTGAGCTAAAGACATTATGCTCACCAAAATGGCAACAAACAAGGTGAGAGTATGAGAATGGCTTGCACATATTTGAAGGTTGTAAAAGCAAACACCATGTTGTGGCTATAAAGCCACTGGCCACATTGGGGCACAATGCTTCCTGGGGTGCAACAGGAGTGAGCCACTGCTGCATCCTTTGAAGGGATACAGTGTACTGCTCCCCCCCGCCCCCCCGGACAAGTTCCACTGAGTTACAGGTAGAGGCTTCTCCTCCCCTACACTCCCCACCAACTCGGGGAAGCCTGGTGCAATCTTGGCTCTGATAAGAGGCACATTGTGCATCCATGTATTTGGTGTGCAGGCTCTGAAGATGAAGATAGCAGTAGCTCTAGCCACAGGCTCAAGAAGGAATGAAACCAAGGAAGGAGATCTGTATTCAAGGCTGGGTGACAAGGTGCCACAGCCTAAAGCTAAAGAAGGTGCCTTCAGGATAGACAGAAAGAAACTCTCCCTTACGGTAAGACCCTTTCTGCAAAGAGAAGGCAGCAGTAGGGGACAGGAGGTCCCACGGTTGGGTATTTTCCACAGAGACACTAGATCCCTCATCTAGGGAGAATACAGGCAGGCAGCTGGATTTGATGGCCTGAGAGGTCTCTTCCAGATCTCAACCCTGTGATTCTGCACCAACATCTGGGCAGTCGCTTTACACAGTGAAGATGAGACACTGACCCATTCCCCTCCTAGCATGCAGAGTCCCTGAGAATCCCTGCACCCACTCCACTCAACACTGCAGGCTGCTGTCTAACCCCTCTGGGCGGAAAAGACATGTCACCTTGAGCAGCAATCAGATAAATAATAGACTGCACTGTCACTCTGGGGGCAGTGAAGGCAGGAGCTTGCAGGTCTGTGACCATCATGAGGACAATGTCTCCAGCACTACGAGGGGAAAGGGGGAGTCATTTAATTCCCTTTTTAAAAAAGAAATCAACAAATTTCTTATTTTTAAAGAAATAAAGGAATTTCTTTGGCGCTTTGGAAAATGTCTTTGCTCCTCCAAGAGAGGGACATTTTCCATGTGAGGGACCAGATACTCAGGGCTGTGCTCAGCGTGGAGAGTGAGGAAAATGGTGCTAATACTTACATTGCATCCAGTGAGAAAACCCCTATAGAAATGCATAGCAGAAATCTCATTTCTAGGTTTTTAAACTATCCTATAGACTTGGCTAGAGAATTCTATAGGATAGTGCAAAAAATCTATAGAAAGAATCCATTTTTTATTCAATTCTGTAACTTTATAGGATAATTTCTGTAGGAGCATACTAAATTTCTGTTGTACACTTGGTTTCTTCCCTGTCAAATTCTGTAGGGCTTTCCCGTGCAGTGCTCTGTATCTTTCAGGTTCTTTACAAAGTTTAACTAGCCTGGGTCCTCTGTCCTTTCTTTACAGCTGCTGTGTATGCTAAAGTTCCTCTGAAATGAAGGCAACAATGGCTTATGCTGGGGCTGTCAGTGAGAATGTCAGTTCACTGGCCCCAGATCTTGGTCTGGTATATCCTGGCCCAAGTTCATCAGCCCACCTGTAAAACCTGAGCCATTTGTGGCTGTTGGGCCGAAGTCATTGGTATTGTAAATGTGGAAAACTCCTGTGACATGAATGGAGCTGTGTCCCTTTATGCCAGCAGAGAATTTGTCCCAACCTAAGCCCTGTAGGTTGCAGTAGGATCTATGTGGTGCATAGGCCTGGTGCTGGCCTTTTCCCATAACTGTGACTGGAATTTAACAAATCCATTGTCCTGTGGATGTGGATTGTGAGTTGGGTTTAGTATGTGGGCTGGGGATTGGTGTTGTGTTAGGGTGCAAAGCAACTTCATTTTTTGGTCAGTTTTTCCTCAGTCAGTCTAGAATGAATGGCTATGCAGCTCTCTGGCATTTATGCACAGAAAAGAACAGTACCTACAACAAAATTACACTGCTGTTTTCAACTGCAAGAAAGAAAGGTACTAATACAGAGCAGCATATGCAGAACTTCTAGGGAGATCATTCTTGCTGCACATGCCTCCTCTGCCTAGTCCTCTTGTGCATATGAAAGGAAAGCCAACAGTCTGTGCTCCTATTCCAACTACTGACTTGTGCATTCCCATTTTCTTTTCTTTTCATTGCTACCTCTGTTTGTAGTTATAGCCGGGTCTCCACAGAGTAATTTACTGGCAGAATCTCTCCCAGAATCCAGCTTGAAACCAAGCTGTAAAAACAGCTGAGAGTGTAAATAATTCATGCAGACAATATGACTTTTTTATGTAAATTCGGTGCATTAACCCTCTATTATAATGATGGACGACAGATATGGGCGACGTTGCCTTGGTAAGAGCTAATGGATGGCCGCCATAAATTCACTGCACATTTTATTGTGTTGCTGGAAATTGTGCCTTCAGGCAATGCTGTTTACTTTTATGTAAAACTCAGGGTTCCCTAAATATTACAAATATTTTACATTGACTCCTCAGCATTTGGGCACAGCGCACAAATCAAGCTTTCTTCGTGTGAGTTGTAATTAAAGGTTTGTTTTTTTTTTCAGGGACAATTATCTAAAACTATAAAGAGAAATATTTTTTTCCTTTAGATATTCAGTCACTGACTTATTAGCAATCCTTTGAAGAAAGAGATATTAAGTAACTGCAACATATAATTTTGCATTAGGCTGTTATGTCCTGTGCATAGCAAATTCACAAATAGTTTCTTATTACTAGTTTTTATTTTTACTATTCCTTGCGCTTATTTACACATATAATATTCTTTTTTCCCTCTTGCATATATTTCTGTCTATAATTCATATCCACTTTTTTAGGATAATTCTTTGAATCACGTCCTTGAGGAATTCATCTCAGTAAACATGGAAACTTGAGTTCATTTTGGGGGGTTTCAAATACGGATTTTGTTTTGTTAGTTTTTTGGTTTAGTTTGGGACTATTCTGCACAAGTCTCAGACAGGTAAATTGGGCTCAGACCTGAGTGATGGATTTGCTCAAAGTATTTTCAGAAAAATATATCTCCTTTGCTGAATTTAAATGTGTTTCTCTTTGAAAGTTTGTTTTAAATATATACCGTAATTAGTATTGTAAATATATAATTAATTCAGCCTACTTCAGTCTGCTGTTTTACTTTTCAGTGCAGGGCAGATTTGAAAAACAAAACAAGCAATAATCATTTGTCAAAAAATGATACCACTGCTTTCTATTGTGTCAAGTAAAAACAGTTTGTAACAAAGGTAGTTAGCATTTGGAACAACACTATGCCTGCCCTCTAGCCTGTGTGCTAAGGACCAATTACTAGCCCTGAGAAACATATGGACCAAAGGATTCTCCTTAAGCACCTGTATGAAATATACTGATCAGTTTACTGGATGCTGCATTAGAATTAATATAAAAATATGTGGATTAATAATTGTAAATCACAGATTTTTTTAACATTCGTGCAAAATCTCTGTTGTTCTTTCTGAGTCCTGGATACAGGGTCTTTCCCTGACAGATTATATTTTCTTATATATGTGAAAAAATGTGCTGCACAAAGTTGAATCTGAGTATTTTTCAACTGAGCTAGCTCCAGTAGCAATGTATTAGACTTCTCAAGAGATACTAATTTCCTGAGCACTAAATAGAAGGCACATTATAATGAAAGTGAAAAAACACTTATTTAATAAAAGTGGTATGCAAAAAAAAATCTGCTAATGAAATCACAATCTTGTGACTCACATGTGGTAATAAGTGAAAGACTAACAGTTTAATTGCATGTAAACATATTTAATAATTAGATTTATTTTGCTTCTTGGCTGTGCATGTAGCTTCCAACTATATTAGCAGTGTCAGAGGAGAAAAGTGCATGAGCTATAACCAGAGGCATTGACTCATTTTTTTCCTTTTTTAGTATTGACTGAGATTCCTAAATTTGGACTTTCAGATTTTGCACCTTATTCTTCTGACGTGTTTTACTGCCCTGAAGCCACTTTGCAAAATTCACAGCGGCTTTCACATGCTCTGATGCTTCTTGGGACCAATTCAATCTTGAACAATAGATGTGTGTGCAGTAGAGCCAGGAAATGTCACGCTGGAGATCATAGGCTGATTCCCCAATAACATTTTGATTTGTAAAGTATTCCACTATATAAAACACACACAGGAGACTGCATTAAAAACATTAGATCCCCATATCCAGTAAGACAGAAAGGTGGCTTAAAATACAGACTGACAGCATGGCCTGAGATATAAGCAGGACATGCTAAATATTCATTGGAAATGTTATGACAAATTGTTTTCAATATTTTACATTATTTTTTACAGTCTTAACACATCTCTCCTGGGACTGCCTTTTGCCTTCAAAAACTATTCAGTTTGTAGCTATACAACTGAAACTTTTTCTTCCTACTACTTAAGATAAACATATTTTTTCCAGTTCCCACATTCATACACGGTCAGCTTTCCAATTTTGTTTTCTTCAGTATTTTCTCAGTGCAGTGTATAGTCCGGTAGAGGTGGGGCGTGAGAGACAGACGCGGGGTTTGTTTGTTTTTTCCAGACTCCTTTGGTCTATTTCAAGTGGATCTGTTCTGTAATCCAGGGTTTACACACTGTTCAACAGGATCAGGTTTCCCTGTTCTCTTTGTAGGGTACCGAGACATTCGTGGTTCTGCAGTTCAGTATTGTACGCTGCTTAATGACATGCAGAGCAGAAAGTAACCCAGTGTTCAGGTGCTCAATCCGTTTTGCACCCGTGAACAGTAACACAAATGCCTGTCACCCTATTCAGGCCAATTGACTTTAGTGCCATTTGTCACATGAGTTGGCAACATTGGAAAAGAAGCTCCTCCCTTCTCATTGCCAGTGAACCAGATGTCTTGGATTGCACAGCGCACAGCTGTAAGATGAAGAGCCTTGTGTTCTGGGATGAAAAGGAGGCTTGAGAGCCAGCAGGCTGCCTTGTGGTTGTGTGATCTTTGTGGAGAACGCCCCTGTCTGAGTGATGAAGTCATCCCTGGGTCAGTCCAAACACAGTCTGCAACTACTGAGTGTTCCAGATCAGAGCACTCCAGATGGGGCTCAGCTTGCACTTTCCCTAGAGCCTTTCTTCTAAATTTGTTCCGAACGTATTCTATTTGTGTATTCTTCGTGGGATTTTCTAAGCTGTATCAGATCAGCCTAGCATGTCATGCATTAGTGAATTGACACTCACGGGTGTTTGCGGCAAAGTTTGAAGAGAAAATATAACCCCCAAAGCAGACAGCAGAACACTAGCTGTGTGGCCCTGTT
The DNA here is from genome assembly GCF_003597395.2 of Chelonoidis abingdonii. NCBI lineage: Eukaryota > Metazoa > Chordata > Testudines > Testudinidae > Chelonoidis > Chelonoidis abingdonii. Next base: position 700,202 of record NC_133793.1, read on the forward strand.
ATACCAACTGGCAATGGAAAGGCTAAATCTCTGGATGGGACGAGTAAGACATGAGACCCCAGCACTGTAGCTAATGGTGTTGCCAAAGCAGCAGTGTCCATCTCATGAGTAAGAGGTGACAATGGGATGGGAGCCCTGTGATGATACTTCTGTAGGCTTAGTACATTTGTCCGTGATGCTCTGGGGTATTTGGTATACTTGCCTGTAAGCAGTTAGCTATTGGTGGAAGTGAAGCGATTAAACCTAGGAGGGCAGAAAGAAGGAAATGCTGATGAGGGAGGAGAGTGACAGGAGAGGTGAGGTTACAAACCACAGGTGCGAAGACAGGGTGTTCTAGAAGATGTTGCAGTTAGGGGGATGGGAATTTCAGTACCCAGCTGACAGTGCCTGTTACACTCAGGATCAGGCCCATGCATCCACTGTGACAACCAAAGAACCCTCCAGAACAAGTATCGAGGGTAGCCGTGTAGTCTGTATCCACAAAAACAACGAGGAGTCCGCTGGCACCTTAAAGACTAACAGATTTATTTGGGCATAAGCTTTCATGGGTAAAAAAACTGACTTCTTCAGATGCATGGAGTGAAAATTAGAGATACGGGCATAAATATATATATTGACGCATGAAGAGAAGGGAGTTAGTTACCTTACAAATGGAGAAGCAATGTTGAAGGCCAGTTCAGTCAGGGTGGTCCATTCCCAATAATTGATGAGGAGGTATCCATACCAAGAGAGGGAAGATTGCTTTTGTAATGAGCCAGCCACTCCCAGTCCCTATTCAAGCCCAAATTAATGGTGTTAAGTTTGCAAATGAATTGTAGCTCTGCAGTTTCTCTTTGAAGTCTTTTTTGAAGTTTTTTTGTTGAAGGATGGCTACTTTTAAATCTGTTATTGAATGTCCATTGAATCTGAAGTATTCTCCTACTCACTTTTGTATGTTACCATTCCTGATATCTGATTTGTGTCCATTTATTCTTTTACATACAGACTGTCTGGTTTGACCAATGTACATAGCAGTGGGGCATTGCTAGCACATGATGGCATATATCACATTAGTAGATGTGCAGGTGACTGAGCCCCTGATGGTGTGGCTGATGTGGTTGGGTCCTGTGATGGTGGCACAAGAGCAGATATGGGGACAGAGTAGGCAACGGGGCTTGTTAAGGGGATTGGTTCCTGAGTTAGTGTTTCTCTGGTATGGTGTGTAGTTGCTGGTGAGTATTTGCTTCAGGTTGGGGGGCTGTCTGTAAGGGAGGAGTGGCCTGCCTCCCAAGGTCTGAGAGAGTGAGGGATCATTTTCCAGGATAGGTTGTAGATCGTTGATGTGCTTGAGTGGTTTTAGCTGCGGGCTGTATGTGATGGCCAGTGGTGTTCTATTGTTTTCCTTGTTGGGCCTGTCCTGTAGTAGGTGACTTCTGGGTACCCATCTTGCTCTGTCAATCTGTTTCCTCACTTCCTCAGGTGAGTATTGTAGTTTTAAGAATGCTTGATAAAGATCTTGTAGGTGTTTGTCTCTGTCTGAGGGATTGGAGCAAATGGGGTTGTATCTTAGCACTTGGCTGTAGACAATGGATTGTGTGATGTGTCCTGGATGGAAGCTGGAGGCATGTAGATAAGTAGAGCAGTCAGTAGGTTTCTGGTAGAGGGTGGTGTTTATGTGACCATCACTTATTTTTCACTGTAGTGTCCAGGAAGTGGATCTCTTGTGTGGACTAGTCCAGGCGGAGGTTGATGGTGGCTTGGAAATTGTTGAAATCCAGGTGGAATTCTTCAAAGGCCTCCCTTCCGTGGGTCCATATGATGAAGATGTCATCAATTTAGTGCAAGTAGAGAAGGGACACTAGGGGACGAGAGCTGAGGAAGCGTTGTTCTAAGTCGGGCATAAAATTGTTGGCATACTGTGGGGCCATGCAGGTACCCATTAGCAGTGCCACTGACTTGAAGATATAAGTTGTCCCCAAATCTGAAATGGTTGTGGGTGAGGACAAAGTCACAAAGTTCAGCCACCAGGTGTGCCATGGCCTTATCAGGGATACTGTTCCTGGCAGCTTGTAGTCCATCCTTGTGTGGAATATTGGTGTAAAGAGCTTCTACATCCATGGTGGCCAGGATGGTGTTTTCAGGAAGATCACCAGTGCATTGTAGTTTCCTCAGGAAGTCAGTGGTATCTCAAAAATAGCTAGGAGTGCTAGTAGCATAGGGCCTGAGGAGAGAGTCCAAATAGCCAGATAATCCTGCTGTTAAGGTGCCAATGCCTGAGATGATGGGGTGTCCAGGATTTCCAGGTTTATGGATCTTGGGTAGCAGATAGAGTACCCCTGGTCGAGGCTCTAGGGGTGTGACTGAGTAGATTTGTTCCTGTGCAAGAGCAGATGATGTAGTTTCTTTTCGTATTTCTCAGTGGGATCGGAGGATAGTGGCCTGTAGAATGTGGTGTCAGAGAGTTGCCTGGCAGCCTCTTGTTCATGATTAGACCTGTTCATGATGACTACAGCACCTCCTTTATCAGCTCCTTTTATTATAATGTCAGAGTTGTTTCTGAGGCTGTGGATGGCATTGTGTTCTGCATGGCTGAGGTTATGGGGCATGTGATGTTGTTGGTTCACTATTTCAGCCTGTGCACATGTGCGGAAGCACTCTATGTAGAAGTCCAGTCTGTCATTTCGATCATCAGGAGGAGTCCATGCAGAGTTCTTTTCATAGTGTTAGTAGGAGGGTTCCTGTGGGTCCATGCTCTGTTCAGTGGTGTGTTGAAAATATTCCTTGAGTAGGAGACAACAAAAGTAGCTTCTAGATCACCGCAGAACAGTATCATGTGCGTGGGGATGGTGGGGCAGAAAGAGAGTCCCCGAGATAGGACAGACTCTTCTGCCGGGCTAAGCGTGTGGTTGGATAGATTAACAATATTGTTGTGTGAGTTAAGGGTACCACTGCTGTAGCCCCCTGTGGCATGTAGGAGTTTAGATAGTATCAGTATATATATTTATGCCTGTATCTGTAATTTTCACTCCATGCATCTGAAGAAGTGGGTTTTTTACCCATGAAAGCTTATGCCCAAATAAATCTGTTAGTCTTTAAGGTGCCATCAACCTTCTCACTGTTTTCCTCCAGAACAGTCTCTTAAAGTTGACTCCTCCCTAGTCTGCTCTGCGGCCTGAGAACAGACATTTGGTGGTATACTAACTGCACCCCTAATCTGGTCTGATGTCCATCTCAAGTCATCAGTGGTCCCTGACTTCCCATTTTGGGAGTGAACCAATGAGTCCACTCTACCCCAAGGACTTCTGGGCCCAGTGACCTTCCAAAACTGTGTGGTGGAAATGCTCCCTAGCCCCAGGAGGGGTGGCCAAGCAGTGCCACTGCTTACTCTCCATGGCCTTTCTCCTGCTGCCGTGGATCACTGGCAAGTAAGCTCCTCTACCACTCAAACCACTACCATAAACCTGGAGGCTCACTGGTGATCTGAGACTCCTTTAGAGGTTGACTCAATGACAAGAGAAGTGTAAAGGTTTTTGCCTTGCCTTTGTCTGCAAAGGAAACAAAACTCCTCCGCCAAACAGAGAGTTGTCTGTCAACCCACGAGGCTCCCAAACCACAGGCCCAAGTGTCTGCCAATGCAGAGAGCCCTCTCCAGCCGGTTCTGTGTGTGATACAGACAAGGAGGGAGCCAGGGCCTCCTGGAGGATCCCAAGGGGAGAGAGTTGGGGAAAGAAGCATCCCTATCCAAACCCACTGAGAGGCTTGGATTTGGTTCATTAAGGGGCTGTGGGTGAGTGTCCCCTGGTCTGGCTCACCCAGCTGTAATCTCTAAATGCAGCTATGTCAATATATAATAGAGATTTTACAGGGACTCCCCTTCTCAATTTAATACATCTAAGTAGTGCACTCTGCATATGAAGAATAGCTATGTTATCAGAAAGCATTCAAAAACATATGTTTTAATGAAATGTGTTGACAACTGCTGAAGTAAAGTTTTTGTTAAGTCTCAAGAGTTTAGCCATGACAAGCAGTATTAATGAATTGAATTAATTAAAAAGCATTTCAAGATGAAACAGGGTCTGCTCTATGTAAAATGCTCTATACATTAGACAAGCATTATGGAAATCACTGCTTTGTACTACGCTGTAATGCAGCCATTTATAAAAGCTTCTCAAGATCCATGGATAGCAGTAATTTGGGTTTAGCGTGTCTTTGAAATTCATCGAATACAGCATGTGCTATTTAAAAGCATGAAATCTGGATAGTTCCACTTCTATCAAAGCTCTTCTACCTGGAAGATTGAAACTCAGAGCTCAACATTATTGGAACAAGTGACATGGTGCATGAAAACAGAACCAGGCAAACAGCACCAGGCTGGAATGGGCAGAGGGCAGTGTAGGATGACATGGCTTTAGAGGGTAGGTCTTCTGATTAACACAGACTCAGGGACTGATGTGAATCTGACAAGTGAGCGATTGAGCTAGAAAATTAATTTCTCCTTCCTGCTGAAGAATATTCTCTATCCTTTCCTGCCATCGAATCAGTCCTCTCCTCCACACGGCCATACAATCTCCTCCCTACTGCAGAATCCCTGTTCGTTTCCAATCTTTTTCCTATGCTCAATCTTTGTTCTAACCTCCTCCCTCCCAATAATATAACCATTAATAAGCAGCTGGTGACCAGTCTGTCACAGAGAAACCCAGTGGTTCCACATGGCTGAGATGACCTATACACTGTGCAGGTTGTCCATGTAAACCAATACTCACTTGGGATTTTCTGCTTTGGGGAGCTATCTAGTTAGCTTGCGAGTGACCACGATAACATGCCAATACCTGACTGTAGACACATGCAAACAAAATCCTTGAGGGGAAGCTGATTGTAATAGTACAGCTGGGAATGTCCCAACAGCTGCCTGGAGTTAAGGGCCGTTTCAGCTTACGCCTAGACAAAATTCCACCAATAAAAAGGTGGGCTTTTCTGGCCACTAGAGCTGATCAAAACATTTCCAACCAGAGTTTTCTGTTACAAACCGCCATTTTGAATAAAATCATACATTTTGATGAAATTTCCTGAAAAAGTTTCCAAAAACTTAGTTTAGGCAAAAAATTGAAATGTAATTTCAAAATGAAAATGTTGTTTTGAAAGTTTTTTCAGTGTTATATTATTTTTACATTATTTCATTACATGTTGGTAGTAGTCGGGCCTACCAGGACAGATCATATCCTATTATGGCATTATTTTAAATAATATGACCTGTGATGGCAGGCCCAACAACTATTAGCATGAAATAGTCTATGTTATTTATATTTTATTTTTTAAAATCATTAAAGGCACCTTTTAATTGGTAGTAAATGAAACATCTAACCTTATCTTATAGATCAAAGTGTCTCTTGTCTGTGTTGTAATGAAACAGTTTGACATTTCAGTAGTGAGTGGCTATCTTTTCTTTTACAAATTGACATTATGAACTGCTACTACTGACGTTATGAAATAATGTAAGAACAATATACAAAAACAATAAATTTCAAAATGAAAACTTTATCATGAAATTCAATTGCAAATAGTTTCCAGTATAAAATTTTATAAACAATTTTTCCCCAAACTTTACACTCTGATGGAAATTTCTAAAAGATTTTAGGAACAAAAATGAATTTTGAAATGTCAATACTTTGCAAAATGGAAATTCCCAGTTTCAGTCAGCTCTGCCGGCAGCTTCCTTGGCTGGGAAATGTCCAGATGTGATAGGCTGGGGAAATGAATTCAATTAGTGTTAGCCTTAACTATGCCAAAGAAATGAGCCGTGATTTGACAAAGAGAAGCCACAACCTGGATTTGTAGCATATTAAGAGAAAATGTCTTTAAGATATTTTCTAAGGTACCTTACACCAGCATAGCTAAAAAAAATCCAGACTGAGTGAGCATAGATGTTGGAGAAACTGAAGGGAAGAGATGAGTTTATATAGATATATGCTGAGGATGTCCCATTATTAAAGAGTATTGGGATGTGACTCGTGGCAATATTACAAATGGTTGGGCATTTAGTACCAAAACCTTTGGTAACTCTTTAGGGATCTCCTTCAAGGAAGTCATTAAGGGTATGTCTTTAAGTTTAGCACAGTACAGCTGTGCCATTGCAGCGCATCTGGTGAAGACGCTTTATGCCGATAGGAGCTGACATAACGCTGTGCACACAAGCGCTTATATCGGTGTAACTTATGGCGCTTAGAGGCACTGAAATATTCACACGCCTGAGCAACATACATTTTGCTGACATCAGCTGTAGTTTAGCCATAGCCCAAATCACGCAACCATTAATAGCTACTAGAATATTGCTTCTCATGGCAAAAGGACAAAATGTCCTAAATTAGAGAAATGGTTCCAATATGTGATATGATGGGAGTGTGGGAAAATTAAAACATCAGGTACACACACAGCAAAATAGAAAAATAGAAACTTAAGATATCTGATTTGTTCAGTATGGGGACAAAGGACACTTGCCAACAAAAACAAGTATTTAGCAAATTTCTTATAATTTTAATAAGCATAATAGGTTCAGTTTGGTTTGTCAGGACTAGTAAAGACAGATTTGTAATTCAGTGTATTGAGAAAGTACTTAGAAGTAACATGACCTAAAACGTGGCTCTCAACTTTTCCAGACTACTGTACTCCTTTCAGGAGTCTGATTTGTCATAAATACCCTCAAGTTACACCTCACTTAAAAACCTACAAAATCAGACATAAAAATACAAATATGTCACTGCACACTATTATTGAAAAATTGCCTATTTTCTCATGTTTACCATGTAACTATAAAATAAATCAATTGGAATATAAATACTGTACCTATGTTTCAGTGTATAATATAGAGAGCAGTATAGTATTGTCTGTATGAAATTTTGTTCTGTACTGACTCCACTAGAGCTTTTTATGTAGCCTGTTGTAAAACTAGGCAGATATCTAGGTGAGTTGATATACCCCATGTAAGACATCTGTGTACCCTGGTTGAGAATAACTGACCTAAAAGTCATACAGCAAATTATCCTGTAATAAAATATTAGCCTGCCACATAGGAAAACATGGTGGCTGCATCCCTGCTAATATATATGTCTAAATAAAAAGCAATACATTCATTGTTGTCCTGGTTATTGTGGGATTTCTTTGGTGCCTGTCTGGTGAGGGTTTGTAAAATTGCTGCTGTGTCCTAAACAAACAGCTATAAACTATATTTGTGGCTGGCCAAGAAGAGCTTCTGCACCCAGCTATCTGGGCTTGGTGCCATGCCTACGGCAAGCAGCAGCCTTTTCCTGTGATGTAGTCTCCTCTGCTCTAGTCCCCCAGAATGAGGTTTAGCACTGTGGACCCTCTCACTCAGACTTTAAGGTCAGAAGGGACCATCATGATCTTCTAGTCTGACCTTTTGTACATTGCAGGCTACAGAACCTCACCTCTCCTCATGCTTTATAACAAGATGTCAGACCCTGGAGAAAGATGCAGGGCTCTTCTACTGAGGCATGTTAGGCTTGGGTGCTAATATGCTGCATTAAGAGTCAGGGTAATTAATGATGAGTCATGTTGGCAGGTGTGTCCCATTAAGCCAGCCAGGATATAAAAAGGGATGAGGTGCCTCAGGGAGGATTAAAAAAAAGAGGCAGGGGAGGCTTACAAAAAAGCCTCAGGATAAGAATTTAGGTTGTTGTTTATGGGATCTGAGTTACTCAGAAAGCTGGCAGGCAGGGCCAGATGCTGGTGCTGTGTGTGCTGTGCTGGGGGTGGATTTCTCACTTTGCTATTAGAACACCCAACACCGATGGGGAGGCTGGCTGTCCTCACTAGGAAATGTGCAAACAGGTTAGGGAAGCAAGGTGGTCTTTGAGAGCAGCTGCTGGGGGTTGAGGGTATTTGGCCCATGGGCCTCACTGCTGCTTTCTGCCTTTCCCAAGGGGAAGGAGGGTCACTATGACCTGGAGACTCTGAGGCTGGGGCAGAGGCAAGAGGATCCTGGCCACAAATAGGAATTGCATGTTCCTCTACATAGTTGTGCTTGGTTATTAGCTATGAAAATAGAACCATGGATGCAAGTTATTGCTCTATGGTTTCAGTAGTGTCTGGTTCCAGGGAATTGCTGCACTTTGTAGTCAGTGGTGCTTCAGCCCTGGTGATGCTACTGAGCAATGAGGGAAATGAGACTTCAAACAATATAACTCTCATCTGCTAACAGCAGCTTATGCTTCTCTGGTGCCTTTGAGTGCCAACAGTTCACAGACTGAGCACACTTCACCTCCTGGCAAATGTAACCATCCCTAGGTGGACAAGGACAGCCAGGCAGACAACGGGTGCACAGCAGCCCTGTACAAGGGTGAGACCAGGGGGATTGTATTCAGGATGCTGGAACAAATCTCAGGGCCCATAAACACCAAGCAATGTTTAATGTTCTCACAGACCATGTGGGATCTTGGCTTTGAGAGTCTCATCTGAAAGCACCATGTGCAGTAAACTTTCTGCCCTTGGGGGCTGAAGAGCTGAATAGAACCTGGGCCCCCAGGGAGTCCAGATCTCTCAACCTGACACTTGCACAGTTAAACCACTAATGCTTGAAGTGTTCTGAAGATCTAAAGCGTGATAGAAATGCTATACTTCCCTTTATTTTACAGCTATTCTCCATGTAGAGCTTTGAAATTACCCTGGTGTCTCTGGAGATAGGTGTATCTCTGCTTTGCTCTCAGGGAAAGAGGCTGCAGTTAACAGGCCAATTTCATCCTAATTGTGACTCCATTGGCTTTGGAGGGTTACAGCAGGCTTGAACCTGGGCCAGCATGTTTACTTTAAAAACAAACCAGCTGTCTCATTATTTAACTTGAGTAGCATTTTTAAAATCAGAAATGCAGGTTTTGTGGTGCCTGGGATGGGGCAAGAAGAGAGGAAGAGATTTGTAGGAGAAATAGCAGAGGAGGAGGAAACAAAGGGTGATAAAGGATAATAAAATATCTCTTTTTCCCTCCATTATCAAGAACTTAATATACCCTGAACCATTCTATCCAATTTCCAGCTGCAATTCTGCATGTAATGATAGTGAGGAAAGTGCAAGAATTGGGTCCTTTTTTTTTTTTTTCTGATGTCCCCAGGATGCTAGAATGGAATTGCAGCCTCACTGGAGACAGTGGGGTGGGCATAAGTCCTGACCTTGTTTTAGTCTAAAGTGCAATGGGAAGCATCATCTATGAAGTTATTTCCTGTGATGCTTGAGAAGGATGGGCAGCCCTGGCACAGCTTCTAAAGCACAAATTGGGGAATAGCTTTTTAATGCACTTGATTTTTTGTTCACTCAGTCACAGCTGAGAATAGCATCTGTAGTAGTTAAATGAACATGAGTATTAATCACTTCAGATGATGTAACTTATCCAGTCTGTGTAACAACCACTATATGGATTATATTATACAAGGGAGTGATAGAGGATTAATAGTTAGAGTTCTCCCTAAAATCTGGCCTGGAATTTCTCTCTAATCCCAAGTGAAGTCATTTTGTATTCTCAGCTCAGCATACAGTAGAACAGTAATCAGAATTGCAATGGCACCACTGAACTGCTTATGAGACCCTGGGATTTAATGAGCATTCCAACAAAATATCCTTGCAGTCCTCTCCAAGGAGAGAGCTGTCTGTGTATAGTAAGGAGGTGGTAAAGCTTCAAAACCTAAGGCACTAACCAATCTTGCATGCTTGACAAAGGACAAGTACACCCAACCTCCCACCCTCTAACATGCTTCTGCTCTCAGGGGCAGGGGGTGAATTTGGAGCTCTTATTAAAATTATCTCAGTGTGGTTTTCTCCAAGGATCTCTAACCCTATCATGCTGCCATGGGTTAATTCAAAGAACCAATACGCAGCATGTCTCCTTGAGACATGGAAGCAAAGCACTGCAGTCCCCACTCCCAAACAGTGCACAACTTTTCAAAGACATGAGAAAAGCCCAGCCAGCAGCCCCCCAAAACAAAAGGATGTTAGTCAAACCTAATGAGATGCCTATTAATTATGGTAGTTAATCCTCCAAATGGTAATACTAGCAAAAGAGTAGCTAACACTTAACCAACAACCCTAATGGGGCCACTTCTGCAAGATGATAATTAGACATGGCAAATTCCACTTACCACGCGGCCTCGGCACACCACCATCACACATCAATATTTAATTTAATTACTGATGATGTGGTGCAAGTCACATCTGATTTAAGAGATAAATATGCTTATTTATTAATGAGCTAAAACACATATAGTATGTCACCTTTTGTCATTTGGGCTTCATTAGAGTGCATTCAGGAAAGACAAATGCTACAGCTCCATCGCTCTGCATGATCCTTATCCTTCAGGTTACATGGACTCTAACTTGATTATAAATAAGACAGAGCTGCAGGTGTGCAGGGCGCCATTTTTCTACATAAAGATGCCCTTGTGTTTTAAATAATTTATCATTTACATTGTTTTGTTGCCCAGGAAAAATGGACATTAATCTAGTGTTCCATGTACAGTAAGTGCTGGCCAGAAAGAAATTAAGGTTCAGTTTACCCTTTGCCATGCCTGGGATTGTCACCAGAATCTATACAGGCTTATTTTATTCTGGCTACTATTACTGTCTTCTGATTTTGTTTGGGGGTGGGGTGGTACAAAGGCCAGATGTGTGAGAAGTTAGATATGGCTGGGGAGGAAGAGGCTTTTTTTTTTTTTAAATTAGCAACATTTCTATCTTCACTATCTATGGCATATGCAGTGCTTCCCATAGGATGCTAATGAAAAGGGCAGAGGCTGCTGGAACATGGTCTCTGAACACCCAGATGCAATGCTGGGGAGGGTTTAGGCAAAAAGATCGGTTGTGACTATATACTGTGCAAGGGGGAGGCATTGGCAAAGAGAATTAGGCATATGTTAGTAGATTAACTGTAGCAGTAGGTGTTAAGGTAGCTCCGTCAGGACTTAGGTCCCACTGTGCGAGGTTCTGTACAAATACAAAACTAACAGTTTCTGTCCCCAGAATAATGTACATTCTACACAGAAAAGACGGTAATAGACAATTAACTTACAATCAAAAGGTCAGATGTTGTTGTGAACCCAGTGGGACTACTCGTGTGTAAGTGTTCACAGAGCAGGGCCTTAGGGGTTGCCTACACCTACAGGAGGTCCTCTGTAAGTTCTATTTCCAGGGGCTCACTGGCTGTAACCACTGGCTTGTGCTGAAACTCTCTATCCAAGGTCTTTCCCCAAGAGGGATTTGGTTTGACAAACTTGTAAGAATTCCTAAGGTCCTAACATGCCAAACAAATTAATTTATGGGCTCTTGGCAGACTTTTTGGCCTCCTTTGCAAAATTATTTTGGAGAAGTTCTATGGCATGTGCTATGCAGGACATGAGACTGATTGCAATGGTCCTTTCTGGCCTTAATCTACTAATCTCCCAGCAGTGTAAAATTTCCCTAAATCTGTGCAGCAATTCTGAAGGACCCAATGCTGTAGACTTGCCATAGAATAATACAGGTTTCCAAGACTTCTGACTTTCAGGCCTTTCCATAAATGTTTTCTAGGCTAAATATGATGACTTACTATTAATATTTTATATTAAAATGAAATTAAACAATTGACAGGTATAATGGGAACCTCCCAGTTCACCAGGGCTCTAGGGCATAGACTCAGCAGGTTGGAGAAGGAAGCTGTTTCAGCTTTGCATTGCGTTGCTTGGGAAGACAGAAATAGTCAGCTCTGTACCATGGTTATATAATTTTAGTGTGTGGGAACACCAGCAAGCCAGGATTTGGGAACAGATAGACAACTGCCCACAATCCAGGAAAGAAGCCATATTAACTGGTGAAGTGGTAATTGGAGCAATGGGCTTGGGAAAGTGAGCATCCTAGCGCTTCTACTGAAGGAGAAGGTTCTTCCAGGAAGCAAGTGAGAACTTTGTTTATCAGCTCCATGAACTGGGATTATGGGCGGTCACCAGAGCTCAACATCCTGATGGGCTAGTGTGATTTATTCACTGCAGTGTTTCCAAAGGGCGTGTGAGGTGTGGGTGGGAGTCTGAGAGGGGGAGGTGTGGAATTCAGCAGCACTGAGCTCACACCTTCCATCTGCTGCCAAAATGGGAGAGGCATTCTGGGAACAGCTCCCTCTAATTACATTCCCCATCTGGTCCTGACAAGTATGTTCATCCAGAAGCAAAGAAGGGGGGAGGCAGGGAGGGATCTAGGTTCTACAGATCCCTTACCATCCACCAGCTTAAAATCACCCCGAGGATTGGTGCACTAGGGACGTGTTCCTTCCGGGAGTCTCGAAGTTTGGGTGTCTGGCACTAGGATAGAAAGGGAGCAAAGAAATAATCTTCATCACTGAGCAGAATTCATGCTTGTTCCCTCTAGAAAAAAAAAAGGCAGCACTTTAACTGGAGAGGCTGGATGAGAGCCTCATTGCCTACTGCTGCATGTAAACTCACTGCAAACATGCAACTGGCATGGGCATCTCTGGGCCAAGTTCCACAGCAGTGTAGAGTGTGTGGAAGGAGTTGTGTTATGGGAAGTGGCATATCTCGCAGTGTTTCCAGCTTTAGTGGGTGTGCAAAGCTAGTGTAATTTACACATCAAGAGGGTGCCTGGGGAGACAGAAGGTGTGGAGTGTGCAGCTCCAATGAGAATGAAGCATAAAGTAGACCTTTTTTTTCAGTGATTGTACAGATTACCTGAGGACAGAATTTAGTCCCTGCACTTGGATTTTAGTTAATAGTTCTGTTGGTATGTGAGCAGAAGACAGGCCAGTCCCTCTCCCTCGCTATGCTGGCGCGGCCGAGCTAACAGGAATAAAAAGGAGGAACGTGCATGTGAGCTGCTGAATGCGGAGGCCCTTCCCAGAGAGGAACTGCACACTAGGACTGTGTATTTGGAAAGGATTTTGCAAACACTTGCCTGCGCTGCAGTGCTCAGCACAGCTCTTGCCAAAGCAAGGGTGCTAGTGTAGATTGTAGGCCTCGTGCTCCAGCCTGTGCTGAGCTCTGGTAGATACTCAGGGGACACTGACCAGCCCCTGGATGATGTGGTGTGGAAGGGAAGCTCCGCGTATCACCAGTCTCTCCTTTGCTTCCTGGGGAAAGGCTGGAGACAGTCTGACCCAGAGTGATGACTCTCACAAGCAGGCAAAAGCCTCAGCACTTACATGTGTGAAACCCTCACACCCAAACTCCACTCTGCAGCACATCCCAGGGCTGTCCCTTATGATTCAGGCAGAGGCAGCAGCAGCCACAGAGGTGCAGCCAGCAGCAGCTTAGCATAGGCAGCACCAGCTGCAGCATGAGACTGTTGAGCTTAGCCTGGTTGCTGTTCCCAGCTCCCCACTGCCTGCAGGAAGGGAACCCAATTCTCCATTCTCACCTCTTCTCATCCTTGCCAGAGCCCTATTTCTGTGCTGTGGGGACTAAGCTTGACCCCAGGATTCCAGGGGAAGACATCATGCCATTGATTAATAATAGTAATAATTTAATTTAGAGCATGCACCCCCATCTGAGACACTGCACCACAGGACAAAGCCGACTAAAATATAATCATTTTATAATAATGAAATAGCACTCACCATCCCTCTCTCAACACAGCCTGACTTCTCCTTCCTTCTGTGGCTGCTGCAGTGTACAGTTCTGCAGAGACATCCTCCCTGTACTATCCACAGTGATGCCTGGATCTCTAATTCAGAATCCATTAGTGTGTGTATTAGTAGTTTAAATTGTTCCTTCCCATTGCGCCCTGCTTTGCACTTGTCTACACTGGTATCTAATGGAGTGGTGCTGCAGAAGATTCACAGCTGGCTATGACAGACAGAACCAGATGTTCACACCCTAGGCCAGACACAGCTGTCTCTCTGTGTAGCTGGCAAGGGCTGTATAACATGTAAAAGCAGAGAGAGGAGCCTGAAAAAAGTCCAGGGTAATCAGGTTGAATATGACTGGAGATTTAGGCCATCTGGAATATAGCCAGTGGGTAATTTATTTTGATCTCTACACCTGCTGAATGGGAGTGCTGTGTGTGAACTCTGAGCCTCAAGTGATACTGTATCACTCACTTTCTCTGCTCTCCACTCCCTGGGGGCAGCACTGATTGTTTGATAACGTTGTGTGCTCTAACTTCTTAAAAAACGCTGAGTTTGTTGGCTGCAGAATGAGCGAGAGAGATCCAGGCAGAGAGAAGCAGAAACATGATGGGAGGTCTGTTGAAGGGACTATTTGGTTTGTATCTGAAAATCAACCCTTTGGCAACCAGAGTGTTATAGGGCTGCGCTGCCTTATCTATGCTCCCAGATGGGCATGTCTGCTTAACTCTGTGTCAGAGGCAGAGTGGGGAGGGGATGAGACGGAGGCGAGGAGACGGGCGGCTTTAGCCCTATTCCACCAATTCCCCCGAATCTGGCCCCGTGCCTAAGAGGGCCCCGCGCCCAGTGAGAATCCCTTCCCTGGCTAGAGGCACCTTTTTAACTTTTACTCACCTGGCGGCACTCCGGGTCTTCGGCGGCACTTCGGCAGCGGGTCCTTCAGTGCCGCCAAAGACCTGGAGTGAGTGAAGGACCTGCCGAGTACAAGCCCCACGTGGGTTGTTTTTTTTAAGTCATCCCTGCCACGGCCCCATTGAAAATGTTCAAATTGGGCCCTGCACTTCCTAAAGCCAGCCCTGGGAGGGGAGGGGATCGGTGACCATTAAATGAATGCAGGGCGAGGGAATGGGGCAATGACAACAATGGAGGCAGGTGGAAGACACTGCTGTGATGGAGGGTGAGAAGTGCAGTGTGTCTGAACAGTCACTGAAGGTTTAATGGTCACAGGATAGCATCTGCTGGATAAACTCTGAGCTATGAGCCACGGGAAAACAGGCAGAAAAGTTGCTTCCTTAGGAGTGTCTCAACATTTAAAATGAATTAGCAGCTCTGAATTCCCCATGTGCTCACTGCTCATGTGCTCAGCCCATCCAATACCATATGGCCACAGTGCCCCCTCAGTGGGACTGGTGCTTCCTGCCCAGTGCCCGGTGTGCATTGTGCCTCACTTGGCTCAGTGCGTGACAGGCTCAGTGCCCCCATGCACACTTGGTAACCCTTGCACACTGCAACCCAGGGACTGCCTGGTAGCAGCTGGCAGAGGACATCTGGGCGCATAAGGGTTATTGGGCTCAGCTGGTTCTGGTATCTACATCCTAGTTCACCAGAGAGTGCCACGTGAGGCCTGTAACAAAAACCTGTCATACTCATCCTCATAATCATTGCGAAGTGGATGGACGGGTGACATGTAAGGCATTATGTACATATACTGAAAATTGTATTCTTAACAGTCTGTGGCTTGGGGCTTTTCACTAGACAAGGCGAGAAACAAGTTTACTTCAGGCAAGAGATGTTTGTCTGGCTACATGTAAGCTGAGAATTGTATGGTTCGCAGTGGGCACCCATTTAGAGTCTGAGCAAAATGCTGATCAAGTGATTGCAAAATCTCCAGAGCAAACCCTGAACAGAAGAATGGGCCTGCTGGGTCACACCAATGGTCCAGCTAGCCCAGTCTCCGGTCTTCTGACAGTGGCCAGTGCCAGGTGCCCCAGAGGGAATGAACAGAACAGGTAATCAGCAAGTGATCCATCCCCTGTCACCCATTCCCAACTTCTGGCAAACAGAAGCTAGGGACATCATCCCTGTCCATCCTGGCTAATAGCCATTGATGGACCTATCCTCCATGAACTTATCTCGTTCTATTTTGAACCCTGTTACGGTCTTGGCCTTTGCAACATCCTCTGGCAAAGAGTTCCACAGTTAACTGTGCATTGTGTGAGGAAATACTTCCTTTTGTTTGTTTTAAACCTGCTGCTTATTTATTTCATTTGGTGACCCCTAGTTCTTGTCTTATGAGAAGTCGTAAACAACACTTCCTTATCTACTTGCTCAACACCAGCCATGATTTTATAGACCTCAATCATATGTCCCCTCAGCCGTCTCTTTTCCAAGCTGAAAAGTCCCAGTCTTATTCATCTCTCCTCATATGGAAGCCATTCCATACCCCTTATCATTTTTGTTGCCCTTTTCTAACCTTTTCCAATTCCAATATCTCTTTTTTTTTTTTTTTTTTTTGAGATGGGGCAACCACATCTGCACGCAGTATTCAAGGTGTGGGCGTGCCATGGATTCATATAGAGGCAACATATTTTCTGTCCTATTATCTATCCCTTTCTTAATGATTCCCAACAATCTGTTCACTTTTTTGACTGCGACTGCACATTGAGTGGATGTTTTCAGAGAACTATCCACAATGATTCCAAGATCTCTTTCTTGAGTGGTAACAGCTAATCTAGACCCCATCATTTTATGTGTATAGTGGTGATTATATTTTCCAATGTGCATCACTTTGCATTTATCAGCATTAAATTTCATCTGCCATTTTGTTGCCCAGTCACTCAGTTTTGTGAGATCCTTTTGTAGCTCTTCACAGTCTGCCTGGGTCTTAACTATCTTTAGTAATTCTGTATCATCTGCAGATTTTGCCATCTCACTGTTTACCCCTTTTTCCAGATCATTTATGACTAATTGAATAGGACTGGTCCCAGAACAGACCCCTAGGAAACACCACTATTTACCTCTCCATTCTGAAAACTGACCATTTAGACTTACCCTTTGTTTCCTATCTTTTAACCAGTTACCAAACCATAAGCACACTTTCCCTCTTATCCCGTGGCAACTTACTTTGCATAAGAGCCTTTGGTTAGGGACCGTGTCAAAGGCTTTCTGAAAATCTAAGTACACTATATCCACTGGATCCCCTTGGTCCACATGCTTGTTGACCCCTTCAGAGAATTCTAGTAGATTGGTGAGGCGTGATTTCCCTTTACTAAAACCATGTTGACTCTTCCCCAACAAATTATGTTCATCTATATGTCTGACAATATTGTTCTTTATTATAGTTTCAACCAGTTTGCCCGGTACTGAAGTCAGGCTTACAGGCCTGTAATTGCCGGGATCACTTCTGGAGTCCTTTTTAAAAATTGGTGTCACATTAGCTATCCTTCAGTCATTTGGTACAGAAGCTGATTTAAATGATAGGTTACAGATGACAGTTAGTTCTGCAGTTTCACATTTGAGCTCCTTCAGAACTCTTGGGTGATACCATCTGGTCCTGGTGACTTATTGCTGTTTAATTTATCAATTTGTTCCAAAAGCTCCTCTAATGATACCTCAGTCTGAGACAGTTCCTTAAATCTGTCACCCAGAAAGAATGGCTCAGGTTTGGGAATCTCCCTTACATCCTCAGACATGAAGATGGATGCAAAGAATTCATTTAGTTTCTCCGCAATGGCCTTATCGTCCTTGAGTGCTGCATTAGCACCTCGATCATCCAGTGGCCCCACTGGTTGTTTAGCAGGCTTCCTGCTTCTGAGGTACTTAACAAAAATGTCTATTTTTTGAGCCTTTGGCTAACTTCCTCAAATTCTTTTTTGGCTTTCCTAATTGTATTTTTACACTTCATTTGCCAGCATTAGAGCTCGTTTCTATTTTCCTCACTAGGATTTAACTTCCACTTTTTAAAGGATGACTTTTTGCCTCTTACTACTTCTTTTATTTTGTTGTTTAGCCAGGAAAACACAAATGTGTGGGATTAGGTGGGGGGGGGTGTGCAGACAGTGGATTTTTGGACTGTAACTGTAGAGACAGACAAACTCTGCAGCTTTTACCTAGAAAGTAAGCCAGTGAACGGAACATCACAGCCAAGCCTGACTGTAATACGCTGGAAGGATTTTGGGTGACCTTTTTGACCAGAGAGTGTCTTTATGAGTTCAGTTTAGGCTCTAGTATGCTTGTTATGATTTTGTTTTACATACTGCCCTTTGTTTCCAATATTTCTGCTTGCTATCATTTGAATCTGTTTTGTGTTAAATAAACTCATACTTGCTTTCTATAGAAGCACCTCTAAGTGCTGTGCATTATGCAGCACAATCAGGGATCTGTGCTGGACTGTGCCAGTGAGAACAGAGGATCTGGGAATTCTGAGTCTCCAGTGGATCAGAGACTGGTCACTCCAGGGAGTTGCTTGGACCACTGAGGAGTTGGAGTGTGCCTGTGGTTAAGGTGTACAGAGAGAGCAGGGTCTGCAGAGGCCTGGAAGGCAGTGCTTGTGTTGCCATGGGCTGGTTGTGTTTGGGAGCTCAGGCACAAACAGGGTCTCTCAGGCTAAAGACAGATGGTGGAGAGGTGCCTCACAACACTGGGTACCCCTGGGAAGCATCACACACCATCAGTGCACTGGGAACTCTCCAGAACACTTGGTACCGCTCACATGCTCAGTGTACCCTCACAACCCTGTGTTTTCTTGGCTAGCTTCTTCTCTACTGTAGTAGAATGCTGCAGCTGCAATGGCTGAATCAGGAAATAAACTGCTTCTGTCCTGAAATGCCACAGTCTCAGGAACAAAGGGCCATTGATTCTGCATGTACTCAGTGGACAATACATTGGGGCAACTGGCAAATTATTTTGCTGACATGGATTATCACTAAAAAAAAAAATGAACTCCAAGCTGAGGGGTTGTGGATGCCCTGGACAAAACTCAGATATTTACAAACATAAAGGGCCCCTGATATGGCCCAACTGGGGCATCTGGGAATGATATTTCCACCATTGCAGAAATACTGGCCTGCTGGGGCTGTATCGTAAATGCCAGAGACTGGGTCCAGCATTGTGGTAAGATGAGCTGGTGGCTCCACAAGCACAACCGCTGGGAGGGCACGGTACCAATTTCTGGAATGGCAATACCATCTGAGCATGCTAGTACCTGAGCGCTCCTCTCTGCCCTGGACTTCATATTTTTCCTGGTCATGATCTGGATGTCTTGCAGTCTTAACAGATTTTTCGTAACTCACTGACCACTCATGCTCTCTTCACAGCAGTTAGTAATGCAGATTGCAACATCTTCCTCAGCATGTGAGGAGCTAGAGCCCTGTTGGAGTTGACATGGTGCATAAGCAGCTGCATAGATTGTAATTGTGTTCACTGCCGTCTGTGCCACTTCCAGCGTCTCAGACATGCAGCAAACAGGTGTTTTAACTTCCTGTTCATGCAAGACACTATCCTTTGAATACTAAATATTTGTTTTCTCAAGGCAACAGTAAAAAATCCAGTAGGTTATCTGGAAAAAAAAAAGTTCCTTCCTCTAGTTCCCAGCCTTCACACAGGTGCAATGGGTTTCTTATCTACCTTTATTGCTAGGACAATGACTGGTTCTTAATCCAGCCAGAATAATGGAAAAAATGGAACCTTTTTTTCTTCCTTTTGCTAAAGATGATCATAAAGTATCACTTTCTCTTGATTCTTTGTAATGGCTTCTGGTAGCACAAGGGAAAATTCCAGGGCAATGCTGGAGCTGACACCTTTGAAGGACACAACACTTGATAAATAAAAGGAGATCTTCTGTGTGTTATAAATAATAATCAATAATTAAAAGCCTTGTTAAAGTATTGCTGAAGTGCAATTCAGAACAAAAGTAGTTATACTGCATTTCATGGTTAATTCAATGTCAATTAGTGGATTGCTAACTTCCCTCCAGCTAAATCTTGTTCAGTGCAGAGAAGAGAAATCAAAAGCGTTCTAGCTTTCACAAGCCTGGTGTTTCAATCATTCATCTCTGGCCACAGGCTCAAGATCAGTGTCAACAGACGTTTCATCTGAATTTTATCAGCCATTTCTGCATGTCATTGTTTTCTCAGCTGCCCTGATTGTCCCTGAAAACCTTCTGTGGGAATCAGAATTCATTTCAAGGAGAAATCCAAGCAGATATCACTGACTCTTTGGTTTCCCTTTCATTTAGATAACAGCTGGTGGTGGTGTAAAATTATCATTGCTAAGCCTCTCCAGTAATTTTAGTCACCACAAAAATGTCCAAGGGAAACTGTAACTCAGCAACCCCACCAGTATCCAAAACCAGCTCCCAGCCAGATTCAGAGTCTGCAGTTAGCTGCAACCATTGGTGCATGTAACTTCAGCACCACGGCCAGAGCACAGAGACTGAACTCTGGAACAGGACAGGCAAAGAAAAATTAAGCAGAGGAAGAAAATGCTCTCGGGACCTGTAGCCCTTTCCACACTGGGCAGAACCCTGAATGCCTTGGCAAACCCCTCAAACATTGTTTAGATAAAAGAACAAGGAGTACTTATGGCACCTTAGAGACTAACAAATTTATTTGAGCATAAGCTTTCATGGGCTAAAACCCACTTCATGGGATGCATACAGTGGAAAATACAGTAGGAAGATAGATATACACAGAGAACATGAAAAAATGGGTTTTGCCATACCAACTCTAATGAGACTAATCAATTAAGATGGGCTATTTTCAGCAGGTGAAAAAAACTTTTGTAGTGATAATCAGGATGGCCCATTTCCAGCAGTTGACAAAAAGGTTTGACTAACAGTAGGGGGAAAAGTAGCATGGGGACATAGTTTTTACTTTGTGTAATGACCCATCCACTCCCAGTCTTTATTCAAGCCTAATTTAATAGTGTCCAGTTTGCAAATTAATTCCAGTTCTGCAGTTTCTCATTGGAGTCTGGTTTTGAAGTTTTGTTGTTGAAGAGTTGCAGCTTTTAGGTCTATAATTGAGTGACCAGGGAGGTTGAAGTGTTTTACGACTGGTTTTTGAATGTTATAATTCTTGACATCTGATTTGTGTCCATTTATTCTTTTGCGTAGAAACTGTCTGGTAAGGCCAATGTACATGGCAGAGGGGCATTGCCATCCTGATTATCGCTACAAAAGTTTTTTTTTCTCCTGCTGATAATAGCCCACCTTAATTGATTAGTCTCATTAGAGTTGGTATGGCAAGACCCATTTTTTTTCATGTTCTCTGTGTATATACATATATCTTCCTACTGTATTTTCCACTCCATGCATCTGATGAAGTGGGTTTTAGCCCATGAAAGCTTATGCCCAAATACATTTGTTAGTCTCTAAAGTGCCACAAGGACTCCTCGTTCTCTTTGCTGATACAGACTAACACAGCTACCCCTCTGAAAACTGTCACATTGTTTAGATAGAAAGTATTGAAAAGCCAAAGTGACTATTACAGTTCAGGACTAGCTTAACTTCAGGTTCTTTCAATGGGTTCTCTTAGTGCCCCCTTCCAGGTTTTAGCCTTCATGCCCTTGCCTCACTGGGGTGGAATCTCAGAATTCTTCCACTCTCTGGTCACATGCTGGGCTGTGTTCATGAATGGATTCAGCAGCCTGCAAGTCTTCCCTTCAAGAACTGTGAGCATGTGAATAATGACTCCAAACATCCTTTTAAAAGTATTGTTTAATCTCAACAGTAGGAACAAAGTATAACAAGCCAAATGGTTTATAACACAATGAATAGTCTACATGTGTAGCTGTCTCACCTAAAGCTTATCTCAGGTACTTCCACTTCTGGGGACTGGGTTCCATTTGCTTCCCACAGTCCATGGCCCTCTCTCCCCTGTACTCCAGGGGCTCCATTTTTAATCCAGTCCAAAGTTCTTTGTTTTCCATTTCCTGCCTGATGGCCTCCTGGGGCACAAATAGGGACCTTCGCTGAGCCCCCAGCATCACCAACCAGAGAGTTTGTCCCAATATTTTTGTTCCCAAGCAATTTAGGCATAGAGAGACTAAGTAATTGACCCAAGGTATCATAACAGCATCCACAAGTAATGCATTCTGTAATCTATGGCTGGTGAGGCGATTCCATCCCATCATGACAGCATATCCCCTGGCCCTCATAGTAACATGTGCCTTTGTCATGTGGCTGGGCTGCAGCAGTGTGAAATGGCATGAAGCCATCAGCCCTCTGGAAACTCCAAATAGCACAAAATGCTGCAGCCCATCTCCACAATGGCATGGGTGACTGCAACCACATCAGTGCCGGCCTGTGCTCTCGACAGTGGCTTCCCGTATAACACAGGGTCACATTCAGGGTCTTCAGTCCATATCTTCAAGCCACCCAGTGGGTTTGGGCCTATGGCACCTGAAGGTCTGGATGGAGGACTGCAGTTGACAGCACTGCTCCTTGGGCATGGTGGAACTGTGCAGGAGACAGAGCTTTAGACTGTGGAACAAACTCCTGCAGGAGCTAACAACCATCACCTCCCTCACCACCGTCTGCTCCAAGTGCAAGGTGCACCTTTTCCACCTGCCTTTGCTAATGTAGATACAGAGCACAGGCAATATACTAAATCAAAAACAAAAACCCCAAAGCAATTTCCCCCAAGGGAGAAGTGAGGAGAAAGAATGAATTACTCATGACAGCAATGAGTTGTTGCTTAATGCACGCCTGCAAGGTACTCTGATGCTATGGGTGTGAGGACACTATCAGAACTTGCATATAATAGGGTCTGTAGAAGAGCTGGGAATTGAAACCAGCTCACCTGATTCCTAGCCATGGTGCCCTGAGCACAAGACAATCCTGCCCACACCAGAAGTGGACAAGGACTAGAGAGAGAGTTCCAAGTACCTACATGATTATTCCTGAAATACATGCTGGGAGTTTGGTGCCTCTAAATAGGCAGAGCCAGATACTCTCACCACCACCTGAAACAGCCTTAGCAGAGTGCCCATCTCCTTGCTAAGTCCACTAAATCCTTCTTGGGAAAAGGCCTCGGTGTCCCTTGTTTCCCAAGCTCTGGAGGCTGCTCTCCGAGAGAGGCAAACAGCAGGCATTGCACAGCAACATGCCAGTGTTTCCCCTTGCTTCATCTTTCATCTAATGGGTGGAATGCCCTCCATCCTTTGCTGCAACAAGATTTTCTTCATTTAAATCCCTCCTGAAACCTCTCTGCTCCTGTGAAGCCCACAGTAATGGAGTCAATAGCACCATTTTACTTACTGAAAAAAATTAACCAACCACTGAGTCGTGACCACGTCTGAACTGACGGTGTTGGAATCGTTGCCTACACTTACTGGGTCATGAACAGCATTTAGCTTGGGGCTCTTTGGCACATGGACTGTGTCTCCTGTGAAGTTCCCAGCCAACCTTCAGAACAGCAATCCTTTCTAAGGAGATGTGGGCCAGCTGCTGTCTGAGTTACCTGCGGTGGGGTGGACGTGAAAGCTCTTTATGAGAAACCTTGCTGCATGGCTTCTGCTCAGTTCATTCACAAGGTTTTTTTTTTCTTGGCCAATTTAATCACATCAATAGCATCATGAATTTCAGTTTTACTGGTCTGGTGTGTTCTAAAAATAAATTTCTTCCAGTGTTGTGTTATAAACTAGAGAAGCCCAAACACAACTCTGTGGAATTACTGCTCCCTGAAATGGCCTCTGATTTACGGTCACCCAGAGACCTGATTTTCAGCATTGCTTGGGCTTGTATTTTAGCCTTAAAATTCTATTCCTAGATCACGAACAGAAGAAATAATGACTATTGAGGTTTCAACTACTCATGCCCATCCAGTTATTTTGGGGGCTGGTTAATTATTTTACTAGAAACAGCACTTGGCACAGGAGAAATGCAGGAGAGTGGAAGTAGCACCAATGCACAGCACATAAAGATAAAGAACTAGAGCAAATATGCAATGGAGGGCAAATCTTTACTTTCACAACTGAGCCTTTCCTCCTCCCTGTCACCTTCTGTTGCTTTTGGTTTGTTCTCCTGTGCAAGCTGAAGCTGCTGCCATTAAAACATCTACCAAGTGACCCCAAAAAAATGGATCTTTGCCCAGAATTGACCTACAACCAGCTCACTACTCAGCTGGCGGTAAGATTCTGTGTCAAGAGGCAAGAAAGACCTAGTGTGAATAATAAATTGGCACTGTAGAGTATCATGTACTCCACTGGCTTTCCTGTGTCTTTGCCCAGTCCTGTTCTCACACTACTGGAAGGCACCTGACTTGCCTTTGAGGACTGTGGCTTTTGGCTACTTGCTTCAGAAGTGGTACGTACCAAGCCAGTTCTTGGTGGGATGTCAAGCCTCAAGGGCATGCCTCTCTGTTAGGGGGGTTGTGTCATCACCGTTACCCTTAACATTTGAGTTGGTTCTTCAGCCGTTATCCTCATTCACCTTGGACAGAAAGATTTAGTGAAACTACGTGATCTAAGTGTCCTCACCAAGGGCAGGAGAAACTTGGCATCACTCCAGGCAGCATCATTTGGTCAGTGTTGCTACCAAGGTGGACTGGAGGCAAGCCAGCAAAGTTGTGGTTATTTTCTGGGCTCCTTGTGGGGTCGGGAGAGATGTGAAAGAAGCCCATGGCTCAGATTTTACAGAACATTCTGCATTTCCACTGCAGAGCAAGATATAAATGCAATCATTTTCCTGGCTTGTTTTATTCTGGTGGCTGTGCTGTGCCTGAAGGTTATGGAGGGTACAACAGAGAGGCCTGTTAAAATAACCCACCCACAGTCATAATGTCACAGTCTAAAGAAGTGAACTTGACTTGAATTTATGACAACACCAACCATATTCCCTCTAGTCACTATCAATGAATTCCTGGCACCTGCTTTTCCCCTTTTCTCTGCTGCTTTTGTGAACTTGTTATGCTAATTTTCTCTTCCTTTTCCTTGCTGCTTGTAGACAAAGACCCTTAAAAACAGAATGATGCTCAGGGGAAGTCCAATATCAGGTACCTGCTACCCAGCAGGTCATTCATCATGGAGTTAGAGGTTTTTATTAAAAAAGAAAAAAGCTTCTTTTGTTCTTCTTGTCACTGTAGTGTAGACTTTTGTTCCCATAGCAAAGCTTTGCTTTAGCACATTCTATCCCAGATCTCCTTTGCTTCGCTTTTGGACAGTTCTTTTCCTTGTCTTACTACTTTGCTAACCCTCCCTTTTTGATGTCCTTGTCCTTTCTTCCTGTGTTGGAATCAGAGATAAGTACCTATCATGAGACGTCTAGGGCAAAGAGACTTTATGACTTCATAATGCATGATATGTAAATGCGCGTCCCAGTAGCTGATCCAAGGGTCAAACAGAAATTCAGAATGGGATATAGGAAACAAGTCTTCTGATTGCCTCAGGTCAGGGAAAGTACTTAGCAGCAGAACCATCATAAAAAACTATTTTCAGTTATCATTAAGGCTCCAAGGGAAAGCATGACATGTCTTATTGACTGCTGTTAGGGTGTTAGAGCTACTGCAAAGTTCTTAGCATTCCCAATGACACATCCCCATTGTCACCCAGGCTGCTGAAACCCCAGACTTTGTAATGCACCCTGATGTGCTGCTTTAGGTTGCACAGCACACATGCCAAGCCATAGCACCGTCTGGCTAGTGAGCTCTGCAATCCCCAAGTGCAATGAGAAGAGGGAAAGAGAGGTGACTCAGGTGTTGCAATTTCCTTTATTAGATTAAGAAAAGACACTTAAAGTGCCCTTCACATGGTAATAAGACGCACACGTACACCAAGTCTGTAGACGGACGAGCCAGCAGGAGACTCTAGGTGATCAAAGGAGCAGTGACAAAAAGAGGTGCTCAGAGGAGGTGGGTGGACCTCTGCTCCTGCCCTGAAGGGGTTAAAAACAGCCCTGGGAAGGGGCTGGGGCTGGAAAAAGCAGCCTTTAAGCTGGGCTGATTGGGGAAGTGGCTGCAGCTGGGTCCACGCTCCAAACTGAGCCACAGGGCCTAATAAGAAGGCCAGGGAAAACAAGAGAAAACAGTCTCTCTGACTGGGGAGGGAGACAGGCCTGGCTGCTGGGGAACTCACCCGGGGACCTAGAGTGAGGTAGGGCTGGGGAAAGGCCTTAGGAGCTGGGAAGCCCTAGGCCAGCAGCTCCCCAGGTTGCAGAGCTGGTCCTAGGCGCACCTAGGTACTGGGCTTGCAGAGGGGCAGCCGGAGGGTGGGGAAAGGCAGCCAGTCCAAACCCCTTGTTGCCTATGATGATCAGCTGATACACTGCAGTCTGCCCCAGGGCATGGGGGTGAAACAGAGACTGATAGTAGCCACGACTGAGGCAAAGAGGGGATAGTGGGGAGAGGGTTCCCCTGGGAGGGGGGAGACCCAGTTAAAGCGGCACCAAGTCTAGGAAGGGACACGGGGGCCAGCAGCGGACAGGTGGATCACCGGCCTGCAGAGGGTGCTCCGGGCTGGAATTTGAGCTAATTCCCTGAAGTCACCAGCAGGAGGCACCGCAGGGGTGAGTCCAGCCTGTCTACAGTGCTGTTGTTCATCCAGGGTCATGGTGGTCTGTCTTGCCTGGTGGATTGTGAATACATTTTAGGTCATGGTATAAATGTCCCTTGTTTGTAATGCTGCCACCCTGTACTTCACTCACCCATTTGTTTGTTTCACCGCCGCTGCATCTTGATTCAAACTAAGGTTATAAGCTCTTTGGGGCAGGGGCTGCCTGTTGCTGTCGAACTGTACAGCATCCAGCAGTCTAGGGCCCAATTCAGTTGGGACTGCCAGGAGTACAAATGATAATTGTGCACTAGTAGGCAAACCCTGCCGAGGCTTGGTTTAGATGAGCACCGAGAAGCTGAGTCTGTGCTGGTGCAAAGCTGACCTGAACGTATTTGATGGAGAACTTTCATTTTAACAGGCTGTTTGGTCAGATTTCCTGTTCTCCCTGGTGCTACCTGGAGCAGGAGTGCCCAAAATCAGACTCTCACAGCAGCTTAAGAGGCTTATTAAAGCCTAAAACAGTTCTGGTCAGCCAGATTCACCTTAATTCATCTATCAGAACCAACAAGTCTGTCCCAAACACGCTGCGGAACTGCCCTCTCTCACACAATAGAGCTGGTCCTTTATACAAGTATATTGAAATGAATATTTTTATTTTTACCATCTTAACTTTTTTAAAAGAAAGACTCAGTCTCCCATGGAGGGATGTTGTGCGAGTTGACAAGACCCATCCTGCCTGCTGATATTCTGAGAGGTGATGTTTTCAGTGCAAGAAGGCAGTTCTTGTCCCAGTGGAGCCTCTTTCCCCTAGGGCTGCGGGAACAACAGCTGATTTCTTTTTAACTTAAATTAGTTCAGGATAAAAAGAGTGAAACATCCTGGGAAAAAATCTGGAGGGAAAAAATCTTCAAGCTTAAAATTAAAACTTTTTTCAAGATAAAATGTTGCCATTTAGATTTTCCTGCTTCTCGGATAGCAGGCTAATAAATCAGTTTCTTATTTTCATTAGGAAAATTATTTTCATTTCCTGCAATGAATGAATAGAATTTTGTTTCTAATGATGCAAAAACTTCAGTGCAGCTGCAGAAGAGAGAGTGGGGTCTACTATCAGTGCTTCACTAGCTAAATGTGATTTGAGATGCAGTTTGCTTTTCTATATCTCAGATCTCAGGGCTAAACCACAAACTGTACATGACACAACTAAATTAATATTTAAAAATAATTACTTGCTGCCTGAAGGTAAACAGAAAAAAGGGTAAATAATTGATAGCACTGGGACTGCCACACTGTAAGTCTGCTGAGCGTTTATGATGTGCTGCGAAGGTTCAAAGGGATTGCTCGGCTGCTGCCTCTGAAGGAGGTTTTAGCTAATCATTCCAGGGCTTGTTTTGTCAGCCAGAAATGTTTTCCGAGTTCTGATGCACTAGAATAGAATGCCAGCTTAATTTAGGCAATTCTCTAACTTAATTTACTAACTTTCCTTCCATGATTTGCATTGTAAATTATATGATGATTTCAAAAAAAATTTACTCTATGAATTTTTTTTACCCACCATCTGAAGGAAGATTTCCTGCAGTCTCCTTCCAGGAATGTAGAATAATGTATATTTAAAGGAAGCTTATACAACATGCCACCTTATGACAATGTATCTCTGCGAAGCTTCAAAATGCACTGACTTTTGGAAATAATTCACGTCCAATAGTAAGTACCCGCCTCTCTTTGCTGCCTGATAGTCTAGCATCACAGTACCCAGGGCAGAAAGGCAGAGCATGAATCAGTGGGAACTAATATTCTTCTCTGGCCAGAAAAGAACTTGCATTGGTAATTGCCCTGGCAATAAAAAGGGTCTCTCTAAACAGGGCTTTGCGATTTGCTGGAATTAACCAAAGCAAAGAGCAGGATGCTGGCAGAAAAGGAAGGATTAATTGCTCCAGGTTAATCAAGTGCACTACACACCCACGGCAGCCTCACCATTACGGGCTAAATACAAATGTTACCAAAAATAGGGTGCTTGTAACTGTCTAAAGCCAGAAGGCCCTAGTGATCCGGTGGCGCTCACCAGTCTGGGGTATGCCTGTGATGCCTCTCTCACCCATCCCTAGGGACTGGAGCTTGGGTTTTTGCCCAGCTCTTTTTCCTGCAGTACTAACAGTTATACTGATGCTTGGGACGGCATCATCTCTTGAAAGTGCAGCATAAACAATGATTAAACCTTGCAGGTCCCCTCTAGGATTCATAGGTTCCAATTATCCCCATTTTACCGACTGTGAGAGGAGACGGGATATATCCATGTCACACAGCAAGTTCCTAGCAGAACTATCCGCAGAACCAGTTGAGTCCTGGCTCCCAGACACCTGCTCTAACCACTATGAGCTCCCTAGACCATTCTCTCTCTGATACCTTGTAGAAGCTGCTGCAAATACCTTTCCTTTCCTTGGCAGAAGGCAGTCTAGTCATAGGATTTGAGGGGAAGAAGGGTCGCCAACCCTGATTTTATAACCAAGAAATATTTGAGATTTTTTATTTTAAACAATGATAAGTAAGTTTCTGGCCACCAAGGTTTCAGAGAGAACCCAGAAAATGCGATGTAAGTGAGACCCAATGGCTCGGAAAGCAGAGGACAAAGAGAGGGAATCCCAATTGTATTAGGTTGGGGGCGGAGGGTAACTCATGGTTTTTGACTGCTTTTGGGTTCCTGTTACAGGGGACAGCAAACAGGAATCTCCTCTGAACTCTGCCTCGACATGCAGGGCACCACACAGAGTTTCTTCCCTAAACACCCACAACACAGGTATGCACATGCACCCCTGCACACATAGATTGTCAAAAGTCTCACCACGACTCTGGTATGTTTCGAAGAGATACTTCCAGCCCCCTAGACACCGCAGTGTGGCCTTGCTAAAACAGCACACGGAATCTAGCATTCAAATGGCTTCTGTTCTCTTCGGGAAAGTGGCAAATGGAGCTGGCAGAGGAAGCAGCTAGAAAAGTAGACATTGTGTAACTATTTGCTGCTTTCAACTGAATGCCACGTGCCTGGGATCCTTAGCCTGTCTCTGGACTTGCAGAGGGAATTTCCATTTATCCACATCTCTAATAGAACTACCTATTTCAGAGGAACAGCTCTCCCCACCCCTTGAGGTTGGTTGTTATTTTGCCTTGGTCAGTGGAGTAGGAACATTAAGTTTTTAAGGTATGCTTGGGACTTGCAGTGTTACTAGCTTGAATAAAAGGAGAGGGAAGGTTCTTAATCAACTGGAGCAGTCATGAAAGAGTTTAGCATCTGGGACATGGATTTGCAGCTAATCCCATGAGCAATGAGTTAGCGTCTTGGAGGCTGAGCTGTGCCAGGATTGCACGGTTTGAGTGCCAGAGTCTGCTGAGGACCAGCGAACTGTTTATATCTACTAACTCTCCTATTCTCCCCATCCAAGCTGCCTATTCTGACCAGGAGATCTTCTGCCTATTCTGATTGATGGGTCTCTAGAACAGAGAGGCTAATGAGACGATGCGCAGAGCCACCAGTGAGCTGAGGGGTGTGGTCTGCTGCCCAAAGCACCGCCCCCACGAAATCTGCGTTTCAAACACCATGTAATGTCAATCATTACTGTGGGTGCTCAGGCTGGCAGGCAGTGAGCATGCCAAAGCCGTCTCAGACCCTAGAGCTCAGAGTTCTCCAATGTGCAGAAGGGGGAGTCTTGTCATCTTCAGGGACTTCTTCCCCCAGACTGCTAGTGAAACAGGCTGCAGGCCCTTTGAGTGAGAATCATCTCCCTGACACTGTGCCTGCGGGACACAGCAGCATCAGACAGCAGGGCCTTTTTACTGCATTTTCAGCAGTATCTTGTAATACTAATATCTTGACCCATCCATGGCTCTGGCAGCCTTGGACTAGTCGATGAGTCTTACCCGCATGTTACTGATGCACAGAACCTGCCCCCAGTCAGACAAGGAGTTCTGTACAGAGCTAAGGCTGGAACCAGACTCCGGATCTCCAGCCGCACATGTGCCCTTGCCCAGTGAGTGGGTGCAACACACACACAAACACATGCTGGCCACAGATCCCTGGCATTCCCTATCAGTGCTGCCTCCGCAGTGGTGCCAACAGGCAGCCTTCAGCTGTGGAGAACTATTCTTGTTTGAAGTCTCCCACATCAGCCCACTCGGTTGTTTCCTGGGGGAGCCACCTTGTTGGCCCACTATGCTTAGGCCTCTGGGTACAATGCTATGTGATGGATTGATCTCTTTGTGCCATAATGTGCTGACGTAAAGGGAATATCTGTTGTTCAATTGCAGCTTCCTGGAGCACACTTAATTTTTCTCATCATACTAAAAAGCTGTACTCCTGTTCCCTTACAGCCGTGAAAGGATTTGTTCTGTGTGGCCTGAAGCTTGCTGCGTGCTATCAGTAGCATGAGCTGTGCTTCTGCTGCTGCTCTGTGTCTTAAAAGGGAATTGTAAGTATGAATAGCAGGATTTTTTTTCCTACTCTGTTGGAGCATCATTTCTCTTGCCTAGAAGAACCTAACAGAAGGATTGGAACTTGGTGTGTACATATTTACTGACTTCACTGCGCCGTGCCAGTTCACATCATTCTTTTCCAAATGTTTGTTTGAAAAGGATAAGCAAATGAGAAGTATTTATAGATCAACGTGCTGTCCAATTTCACATGCTGCACTCTCTCCTTGTCCCTTTGTGTATCTGACTTTAAAAGAAATACATGAAGAATCAAATCAACAACATAGTTCTCCAAACCTCCTCCTTATCCCTAGGCTGCTGCTGTGGTTGGATATCTTCTCTGGGCCACATTCTGCAGCCCTTAATCAACCAAAACTCTCATTGAAGCCAGTTGACTTATTACGAGGTTTAGCTTAGGCTACTATGCAGCCAGTGGTTGTCTGCTCAGATTTGTTCCTAGGATCCTTATACCGCTACGCAAAGGTTAAACGCAGTTTGTGGCTTTTGTGAAATAATTATAGAACCATAGCAATGTAGTGCTGGAGGGACCTCAAGGGGTCCCCTGGACTGAGGCCAGGAGCAAGTATAGCTGGGCCATCGGAATAGGTAGGAACGATCTGATTTTAAAACACAGAGCTAATCTACAGACCTAAACATTCATACTGCTCTAAACCAGGGCTTCCGTTACCAAAAGAGGGTGTTTGGAAATGTCCCAGGGAGCCCATCAGCTGCAAACTTCAACATATCATCTGCAAAATGGAACAGCTGAGGAGCTGTGGGGATTAGCATTGCCCAGAGCATGGAAGAGGCCAAAGAGGAGACTGGTGATAGACAGAACAGAAGGGAGGGGGCTTCCTTCACTGCCCTTAGCCACAGTATCTCTGTCTGAAGCACGTTTCTTATGGAAATCCGTCCTGACAACTCACCTTTCCTGTGATGCTGGTGAGCCAGGCAAATTCACTCCCTGAGAGCTTTGATCTTCCTTATCTGCTCTGCAATTGTCTAAACCGAATGACTGTATTGCTGTGGCCTTGCCCCATCCTACCTTTTTGTGTCATGTCCAGAATTTAGATGGTGAGTTCCGTGGGACCCAGGCCTTGTGTGTCCTTGTCCTCCTTGGCGTTCTCAGGGCACTTTGGGGTGCTATGAACTTGTAAATAATAAGAATAATTAGAGACTTGGAAATGGACTTCTCACGCAGAGCTAGGCACTGGTTGACACAGGTTTATTCTGGGCTGCAGATTTTGTGATTCTGTAACTGTCTCAGTAAATCAGCCTGAGCCCATTTCAATAACTGTAGAATGCTAGGAGAGAACCAGACATAATGAATATGCCCAGGATTTGTGGTAAGCAGGAGGGCAGTTCAATGTAGAACAGGTGAAAGGAGCCAGGACCCCAGTGGGGGAGCTGCTGAGCGTTCCAGGGGTGGGTCAGCTCAGACTTTTCACCCTGGATTTATTTGTCAGTGTCGCTGGAATCTGCAGCAGGATTTCAAATCTCTTTTGTTGACTTGGAAAGAAGGCAAAGGTTCAGCATGTATCTGGTATTTAAAACAACGGCTTCGAAATCAGAACTTGGTGCTTTTGGTTTAGCGGCAGGTTTATTTGCAAACTCAGGCTCTGAGCTGGAATAATAAATCCAAATGAGCAGCATTGTTTTTCTTGCTAGATCCTGTTTTTACAGAGTCCAGGTCAATGCAACTTCCCAGGCACAAGCAAGGAAATGCAGCAGTGGAAGGAATAAATGCACCTGGGCCTCAGATTGTTTATCTGTAGCAGCCTGCGTTTA
The DNA here is from genome assembly GCF_003597395.2 of Chelonoidis abingdonii. NCBI lineage: Eukaryota > Metazoa > Chordata > Testudines > Testudinidae > Chelonoidis > Chelonoidis abingdonii. Next base: position 732,520 of record NC_133793.1, read on the forward strand.
GTACCAAATGCAGATATAATCTTCTCTGTGGCCGCTTCTACCTGCACTTTGTTCACTCTTCCTCAGCCAGATTAGGAAGCAGAAGGAAAACCATCAACCACAGACCAAGTCTTCTCCCCACAGTATAGGGTGACCAGACAGCAAGTGTGAAAAATCAGGACAGGGACTGGGGGGGGGCAATAGGAGCCTAAGAAAAAGACCCAAATATGGGGACCGTCCCTATAAAATCGAGACATCTGGTCACCCTACCACAATACCTGTGGCAGGGTCCCACTCCAGAGTACAAAAGCCAGAGCTTGGACTGAAATCTTTTATCAGCATGCTGACTGCACAAGGACAGCAGAGAATACTGGGCAGTGTCCAAGGAGTATGTTCTCTGCTCCTCTCCAATCTAGTGTGGGCTCCAGTTGAAGGTGAAGTTTGTTCCAGGAGGACTGGGAAACTCAGGGGTTCCTAGGGGGTGCTCAGCAGGCCAAAGGGATGCTGCTGCTTTTGTAATTGTCTCATTGCTCCTTCCCTGCAGCTACCACCCCCAGTCTGGAAAAGGCAGATTAGAAACGGATTGCAAGCAGGTGAACAGAGAGCACATAAGTAAGAAACAAACTTGGGCTTGAAATGGCTGCTCAGCCCACATCCACAGAGGGAGTTATTTGCTTATGTTTCCCCTCTCAATTTCTCTGCAGCAGATAAGTGGTGGGATCACATAGGTCCACATTGCCCAGACCCACAGGCAGCAAGGAACCAGTTTATCAACAAGGTAAAGCACAAACAGAGCAAGACATAAAACCAAAGCAGCAAGAATAGAGCCAGTCCCACAAGCCATTCCTTAGCCTGGATCACAAATAGTGCCTACAAACAGCGACCACGGATGCTTGCATTTCTGAGGTGTCCAGGTACAAGGGCAGGGTAAAGTGACAATTTATGCTGTTGGGGGAGCTAGCGCAGGGAAGGACAGACTCCATGAATGCAATAAAATAGCCTATTTCTCTTCAATATGCAGAATCCTTGAGGCTGAGGGAGGCAGATAAAAGCTCCTGGAAAAATATTACAAGAAAGTTATCCCTCAGCATGGCCAGTGAACTGAGCTGCTCCTTCAGCCTCCAGGGATGGCTAGGGACATAAAAACTGCTGGTGCTGCACACTCTTTTGTATCAGTTTTGCACAGATGACACCTGAAGATATTACCCAGACCCAAAGTTCATTTGGAATATGACTAGATATTAACGCAGAGAAAGTAACATTCCTTCCAGGCTGCCTACTAGCAGCACAAAGCCGGCTTTCCTGAAGTGTGCACTTCAGACTGGACACACACACAGAGGTTTTTCCACCCGTATGTTTGTGGTGAGTCTAGGAGCTAGCCCTGGGTAAATTCCCAGTGTAAACAAGCTGCCAGGCTGAAGTAGCAGCCAATAGAGATCTCCCTGTATGCAGGTCTCTAGTACAGGCTCACCTCTGGCTGCACTCCTACCTCATTCTGCAGTCCTTTTTGCAAAGAAATTCACCATTTAAGTGTTAAAATGATAGTACAGAGTCGCAGAAGGACCAAAGCAAAGATGCTTGAAATTCAGTCTATTCCCGCAGGCCCATTTCCTGAGTTGGGCCAGTGCAGGGCCCTTTGATAAAGGGCCTCACTCCAGCTTTGGTTAATATTGTATGTAGAGAGGGACATGCTGAGGATTAAAGTGGTGGGGGGAATTTTCAAAAGACACAGATGGCAATGAGGTGCCTTCCTCCATTATACCTCCCTGCCATCTGTGCCTGGAAAATCTGCTCCTGTTTTTGTAGGACTTGTTATGCTATTTATTTCAGGCCAAACCACCAAAATGCAATCCCACCCTAGTGGTGGGGTTGGGGCGCATTCCCTGATTTACCTCATGACAGAGTGTGTGTAGGGGAGTTAATTGGCACTGCTATGAACAAAGTGGCATTGATAAAATGGGTCTCATTTAGCAAGGGATTTTCTATGTTAGTGGTACGGTCATGGTTTAGTCATGGGTATTTTTAGCAAAAGTCATGGACCTGTCACAGGCAGTGTGGTAATCTAGCCTCCCAGTCCCAGACCTGAACTTTAGCGTCCACAGCCTGGTCCTGTCCCAAACCTGGACTTTTGCGTCCAAAAGTCTGGGGGCTTACCTGAAACTCCCCCAAGCTCACTACCAGCTTGGGTATTTGGGCTGCCACCAGGTCAGGTAGGTAATTTACTTTAGGGGGCCTGACCTCCCCCTTTCCTCTCTCTGGTGTCCCCAACCCTCCCTGGGTGGGACCTCCAGATTCCAAATCCCTTGGATGCTAAAAGCAGGGGAAAAAATCCCTTCTCCCCTCCTTCCCCGCCTTGCACAGAAACCGGTTTCTCTACTTCCCAAGCGATAAGCGTTCTCTACCCTCAGGACAATTGAGATGCAAAATGCCACCAGCTTGGCTTTGCCTTCCCCCGTGTCTGCTCTCGTAGCAGTAACAGGAAAAAAACTTCAACCACAAGAGAACAGAGATGATTCTTTGTCTCTTGCCCCGTAGCCTGCTCCTTCCCTGAAAGCAATAGGAAAATAGCTCACAGCCTGGCTTTTCCCTTCCCTTTGCCTCCCTAGGAAAAGAAACTTCCACACGTTTTAAAAGAAAAAGTTTATATAAAAATAGAAAGAAAATATAAAACAATAATCTTGCATTAAGAAACTCAATACAGGCTCTTGCTTATAAGAAGATATGAAAAAACAGTCTGATTTAAAGATAGCCCAATTAAACCAGTCCAACAAATCAACATACAGGTAAATACACCACAAAGATCATCATAGCCGAATTACTTTGCGTTCCCTGGGTACTTACAGATGTTTAGAAGAAACTTTAAGATAAGATGGAGTTAGGAGGAAACCTTGTTTACTCACAGCTGAGCAAACAACAAAGACCCCTGGTATACAAATTCCCGCCCCTGACTTTAAACAATCCAGTTCTCTGATTGGTCCTCTGGTCAGGTGTTTGGTTACCCTTTCCAGGTAAAAGAAACTTAACCCTTACCTTACCTATCTAGTTATAACAGGCAGTAAACAAAAATTCATGGCCTGTGACCTGTCTGTGTCTTGTACTATATACCACTAATTAAAACTTGGGCTGGGGGGCTGGAGGTGCTCTGGGAGGACAGCCTGAGGGTGCTGCGGGTGCTGGGAGGGAGGCCCTGGGGGCACTATGGGTGTTGGGGGGCGGGGGAGGCCTGGGTTGGGGGGGCTGGCAGGCTCCCCACCCAGCTCCATGCAGCTCCCCAGAAGCAGCCAGCATGTCTCTGCAGCTCCTAAGGGAGGGGAGGGGAAGGCCAGGGGGGCTCTGTGCACTGCCCCCACCACAAGCACTGGCTCCGCAGCTCCCGTTGGCCGGGAACTGCAGCCAGTGGGAGCTTCAGGGATGGTGCCTGCAAGCAGGAGGAGTGTGCGGAGCCCCCAGCCCCTCTGCCTAGGAGCTGCAGAGATATACCAGCCAAGGTAAGCCCCCTCAAGGTAAGCGCTGCCACGCACCCCAACCTCCTGCCCCAGCCCTGAGGCCCTTCCCACACCCAAACTACTGCTACTGCTGTGAGGGGGACAGGGCATGGTGACTTGAGACTGCCCCAGTAGCGGCCGGTGTGGCTGGCCCAGAGGCTGTCCAAGCTGATTAGACAGCTCTGGAGCCAGCCACACCTGCCATTGCAGAATTCACAAAGGTCACAGAAAGTCATGGAATCCGTGACTTCCATGACAGACATGCAGCCTTAATTATTGATATATCTGTGAATAGAGTGCAGCCCTAGAGAAAGGACAATGGTTAAAGCAGCTACTGTGAGTTTATAGAACAGAAAACTGAAAAACGCCTCCTTGAAGAGAAGTCCCGGTGCAAACAGCAAAACTTTCCTAAGTGCATACAAATGTGGAGCTAGCTAGCCTGGGTTAAGCCTCCAGGATAATGCAGTAACACATGCAATTGAGAGATTTTGCTAGTGAAATATCCACTTGTGAACTATTCATGAGTAAAAGAAAAATGGAGCCGAGACTTTGCCACCTGAATTCCCTTCCTCTCCTTCAGTAGGTTATCAGCATGAAAACAGGAAATGAATTGGACCCCATTAATAATACATGAAGCCTCTGTATTCAGGCTGTGTGCTCTATCATCCAAGCGTATGAAACACTGGGCGGAGGAAACGCAAGAGGAGTTAAACCCACAAATTCGTTTGCTCTTTCTAACCACACAGCAAAGTTTGGGCTTATACTTAAATGTTAGTCTTTCTTTTCTGCTCCTAAACGCTGCAAAGCTGTTAATTGCTCGTATGAAAATCCAAAGGTTTGTTACTGAGCAATGAGAAATAGTTCCCCAGAACCTAAAGATTTCCCTTTATATAGACCATAAATAATTAAATGCTACATGTCACCTTTTCCTCAAATGGGCCCTTTTTCATTAGGTCTTAGACCTTCAGCCCCTGTTGTACACATTTTTCCTATTGATTGTGTGGTGCAGACATTTTCCACATGACAAATGCTGGTGTTTGCCAGGTATGCCCCCAATAGCAGGACACATTGCCACTTGCTTATAGATTATGAGGTCATCTTTGCTTGAGGCAAACATGGTTCACTGTTTGATAGGGGGGTTGAAAAGAGTTTTGTAAAAATGTTAAATTTCCAACTGAAGAATGTGTGCCACAGCCTGACTTTTCAAATGTCCATAGGAATTAGACTGACTAGCCCGCCCATTCTAGTTCTGATTTAAAGCAGGGTTATTCAGGCCTGCAATAAAAGCTGCCATACAGTCCAAAGGCAAAAGCAACCAGAGCAAGAGACCTATCAAAACTATAATGAAAAACCCACAGGGATTTTGCCCAGAGAATGTGGCCTGCCTGGGTTATAATAAAGACCTGAGATGGCTTATGGTAGAGTTCAATTGTAAAATGCCTTATGAAGGTGAATTATAAAGAACACTGGAAGACATTAACTACAGTTGTATGAAAGAATCCTTTGAGAGTGCCATAAGAAGGCTCATGGTGGGAAGAAACCAGAAGACTTATCACAGCTCTGAGAAGGCCTATTCTAACCCAAACTGAAAAGCTAACACATGGTCAGTCTGGGGTTCTGGCACAGACACATACCGGTTTAGTCTTACTGCCGAGGATGGTTAAGTCAAAGGACAGGTGCCATGGTAAGAAGATGCTTATCACTGCTGTAATGAGAAGACATGTGTGAACAAGCAGCTCATCTCCACTGTGGTACTGATATGATTCAAAATGGTCACGTGGTGGAGTCTGCTATGACCGTAGTGAAAGGCTGGGTGAGGTCCTAATAAAGTATAGTCATGTCAGAACAGCCCTGCTGTATTTTGGAACCTGCTAGTGTGTCCTCCCCAGGAATGAATGTGATGGCCCCAGCTCCTTTGAGAACATGCTGGGAGTGGTGGACTCCAACACATGTCTGTGTGAGTTTAGATTACACCAGTTACCATGGGCTATGTTGTATGGGCTCTATAAATGTAACAACCCCCTACTGTGAATAATTCACTTTCATATGTAGCTGGTAAGGAACCCTCTGGGCTGTCCTTTGGTATTAACAATGGCCTTGGGTTTGGGCCCAAACGTTCCTCAGTCTCACGTGAACCTGGTGGTGGTGTTGCAGTTTTCATCACTGTGTTAGAAAATCATTCCTTACTCTAAATGAAGCCAAGGCAGAGTGTGGAGGTTGCTCACATCACTCCCTGATCATCACCTTGTGCCTTCTCCTGAGAGTGGATCTAAATTCCTCTAACTATTCCTGCTTTGTGATAGTCTCGTTCAACAGTGCCTCCTTGCTAGTCCTGCCTCTCGCTTAATTCCTGCAACATAGATGTAAAGCCTCTGACGGGGTGAGAAACCTGGAGAGCAGCAAAATTCCACGTCCAGCAAAACTACAAATTCAGAGTCATAATTCAATCCAATTAAACAGGATTGTGTTGGCTGCCTTCTCTAAGTTGATAGGAAATTGGATTTGGCTCATTGTGATACAAGGGGCAGTTTGGCAAATGCATGCTTTCAGCTAAAATCATTAATCAGCTATCAAGCAGAATTATGTTTTCATTGGAGTTTACATTACCATTTGGTTTACTTGTTCTTGCCGTCTGGCTCCATCCATAACAAGTGCAGCCAACTTCTAATTCCTAACTGTTTAAAGATGCTCATTCAGTCCTATTAATATAAGTGAAATGCCAGACAATTAATCAATATCCACAGTATTAGTAAGGAGCAGTCTGTGTGCAGAAGAATCTATATTGCCATCTCAATTTCGATACACTTAATGTTGCTCGTGTTTTTTAGATTATGAATGTAGGTTTTGGAAATAATCACATTTACAGTGCCAAAGTGCATAAATATTAAATCTCCAGGTTAACTGTAAATCTGCTGTCCAAAACTTTGACTAATACGCCCTGTATATGAAAAGATGATAGATGTGCAGTATTGCACCCTGTGCAATATGTTACTTATATGCCTATGCTCTTAGACATCTGCTGTACCAATGCCACTGTGCAGTTCTCACACTGATGCCATTGCACAGCAGATACCGTATGTATTATCTGTATTCCTGTAATACCATTCAGCCAATGCAAGGGAAAATCTCACTTTGCCCATTTTCCCTTGAACAGTGCGGAATCCTATTCCTCCTTCTGCTTTCTTGGACTCTTCATCTCTAACGCTTCAGAGTAACTGTGGCATTTAACAGCAGCAGTTCCTTCTTTTGGATTCTGCATATAAAATGTGTAAACCCAGAGCGTCCTCCTTGTGGACGTGCAAATCACATTGACAACAGAAGATCAGAAACACTAGGAACGTTAGAAATGGTGGCATGAACAGCACAAGGAGATCTCAAACACTCAGTGTGACATGTTCTTGGTGGAGGGAGTTCTCAGGAGGGTGAATAGAATGAGGAGTGCCAGTGTTCTCTGAAACCCGTACAGCACAGGATCCCCTTAGCCAGCGCCATGCTTCAGAGCCCACTCAGATGCACAGATGATCAAGCCCTAAAAGATGCTATTATGAAGCTGAATTGGCTGCTACTGTAAATAGGACATAGGACTAGATGGATCAGTTCTTAGGATCCATCATTTGCACCGGATTTCTTTGTGAGGTCAAGCGTCTATACAGGCTCTGTCAATGCACAGCTGATAAAGCCCTGCCAAGATGATAGTATGAAGCTGTACATTGACAGAGGCTGCATAGATACCTGACCACATAAAGAAATCCAGTGCAAATCATGGATCCTAAGAACTGATCCATCTAGTCCTATGTCCTGCTTATGGTAGCAGCCAGTGGCTGATGCTTCAGAGGCAACACACCATAGTAATATCAGATGTGAAGGCCTGCAGAGCCCCCCAACCCCACCACTAATTCACTTGGTCAGCTGAGCCAATGCCACAGCAAGGGAGGTGACCCTTGAAGTTCCCGGCTGAAGCTGTGAAGTGCCATGTTTGAGATTCACATGCAGTCTCATAAACAGGCCCTTTGTCTCTGGCAGGCTGCATAGGAGCTTTCAAGTCTATGTGCTGCCTTGTCACCAACATTCTTCTGGGGTTTACACCCTGGTACAGCCCAGTGTTGTGGGGAGAAATCTTGGCCTGCAAATAAAGGGTAAGATGAAAGGGGACTAACTAGAGGCTGCAAAGTATGGCACTGAAAGCCTTCTTCCCAGCCAGGAATCACCTTCCATTCAGAGTTTAAGGTTATTGGAAATGGATGAAATTCAACAAGGAGGAGTGAAGAGTAATGCAGCTGGAGCCTTGCTGTGTATGATCAATTGCGTGGAAGTCTGACTGAATATGCTCACTCAGGGGGTGAATGCCATAATATGATTGAGGGGATGTGGGACTGAACATGATTTATTGGGTATAATTGAGTATTCAGTATTGGAGTAGGAACAGGAGTCACTTAACTTAGATTAAAACACAACAGCACCTGGTGCTTGCTGCCAGAATATATTCCAAGGAAATCCGGGTTGCTAGAAAAAGGCTTTATTTTTTGTTTTAGGATCTTTTGCAAGCAAAGTTCCTCTCTTATTTTTGGAGAGGGTCATATGGTAAGTGGGGAAAGTGTTGTTAAATTAATAGAGGTGTCAATGTCACCCAAGAATCTCCATTTATTTACAGTGGGAGTCAGTTGGCTGCAACCTCAAAGCAGAGCCGGGAAAGACCACTTGGCCACCACTCAGATGCTCTGCCCTCATCACAGTTACTACTTACACTCATCCCATGTCTTATCTGACCTATTTCTGAGGCTTTACCATGAATGTGCCATCTTCACCTCCCTGCGGGAGTCTGAGCTGCTGCCAGTTGTTTTAATTATAAGAACTTTTCCTCAATGTCTAGTTTAAACGTTTCCTTCCATAGCTCCAGGCCAGTGCTTCTTGTGCTACTATCATCTGTACATGATCTCTCTGTTCATTCACATGATTAACTGGCAGTTAATTAGAGACTCTGGTCCTGTTTCCTTGAGTCTTCACTTCTCCAGACTATGGTCTGTATTCTGTCCCCTTGTGGCAAACCCCACCGAGATGGGACAGGTCCTCCTGGGAATGCTCTTCGCTTTTCTATCTCATTCTTGATATGCAATTCTTTTGAGGTTATAATCAATGTTATAGTCACAGGAGACCCTGGTTAAGCGAAAACACCGCAGAGCGCCCCCTCCCCCAGCCATTCCCCTTGGGTCAGCTATGCCCAACCGAGCAAGGGTGGAGCAGTACCATCTCTGGCCATGTTCCTGTCTTGCAGCTTCACAATTTCCGTACCATGTACAACAGCAGGAAGAAGGCAGTTCTTATGGCTCCAGCACCCCCAGCTCTGGGCTCAGCAGGCCCAAAAGAGAATATCCCAGCCTGTTTTTAAGGTTCTTAGCCTAGCAAAGCAAAGCTGTCTAATTGTCTCTGCCATGGGATGGTGCCTAGCAGGCACTCTGAACCTCCTGCATAGCTTTAAGTTTAACTTAACCCCACACTGCTGTCAGACTGGGAAGGGTGTGGAACCACATGTAGTGCCCTGTCCTAGAGGTCCTTCCATGATCATGGACTCTCAGCTCCCTCAGCTAGCCAGTTCTTACTCCATGCTGTGCATTGTGGGCTTTCCTCTGGGTAGCATTTATCTGCTTTCTTTACCTTTATTATGCAGCATGACATCTACTGTTTTACTCGAATCTAAATAGATGCTATCAGCTGCATTCCCTTTATCTGCAAAATCCATGACTCTGGCAAAGAAGTCTATTAGATTTTGTTTGGCATGACCTATTTTTAATAAGCCCCTGCTGCATGGCACTTGTTAGCCCTTATTCCCAGATGTTTGCCCACTGCCTCCCTTGTTCTGTGTGCCAGTATGTTGCCTGGAACAAGTGTCAGGCTGACTGGATAGGAATTCCCTGGTTCAGCCTTCTCCTGGCCATTGCAAAGAGCTGTTCTGACTCTGCCATGCACACACTGCAGGACTCAGCCAGGAATCTGTAAAGGCACCAGGATTTCTTCAGCTATGGGCTCTCTCTATAACTGTTGGTGTCTGAGCCACATAAACCATCCCCTGTGGCCCATTAGACAGTTCTGTAAGACGAAGCTGTGAGAGGCGCCAGACCCATGGCCTCTCCTCAGGTCCTGAGCAGGACACAGTCCGGCAGTGGCAATGCAGAACTCCCAGCTAGTGGGCCTCAGTCCTGCTCCACATGTCAGTTCAGGGTATCCTGAGGCTTTCTGCAGAGACTGTCAACAGGAGTGGGTGGGGGAGGGTGGCAGCAGCCTCTGCCTGGGGGATTTATTTCCTTTGAACCAGCAAATACCAGAGATAGGGAGGGACTGAGGAGACCTCAGAGCCAAAACAGAAAGTTCAGTATGGACTTGGCGAACTGCAAACCTCCCAGACTGGGAGGAGAGGATTCCATTTTCAGGGAGCTCTGAAAGGAAAGGACTCTGAAAATGGAAGCCTTTTATTTTCTTGTCCCTGGTGCATTAGGAATGCCTCAGGGAAGAGCCAGTGACTTCTTGCCTTACCCTAGGGAGAAACACTCACTGGTGTCACAAGATGTCCCATTATCAGCTGTCCCTCCTCATGCTCTCTTTACTGTTTGCTCTGCCCTTCTGGCCAACGTGCTCTGCTCCATTTTACACATGAGAAGGTGGGGACCAATCTGCACTGCAAAGAGAGACGGTGATGTGGTGAACTGCTTGTACCTGCTCCAATGAGTTAATATGTAAATGGACCTCAGGGGACACTGGCCCCATTGGCAGGAAGGTTGGGCGGAATGGTGACCTGGTGGGCAGCCATAGCTAACTGGCCTATCTGGTCTGCCATCGGCTGAGGGTGCGGGGAGCAGGAGCAGCTCAAACCATGCTTAGTGCATTTGGTCAGTGCTCTCCATGCTGGTACCTCATTGCCCTCTTTTCTCTTTTTTTTTTTTTTTTTTTTTTTTTTTTTTTTTTTTTTTTTTGGCTGGTTGGTTGTACAGGTGTCAATGAAGAGTTTGGGCCTATAAGGGGAAGGGGAATTCTGGGAGTTTTCTGGTTATAAATATTTCTACAATTCTCAAGCATGGCCCTGGGGGCTCAAGGACATCAGGTAGCACTGCTGTCACTGAGGGTGGGGGAAGCCGGGACCCCAGCACTTGGGGTGCTGGGTAACGGTTTGGGGCCAGTCTGAGGAGGATTCTGTTCTATGTGGGGATTAATATTTACATCCTCTTCACTCTTATTGCTGCTCATTCACTTTTTCATTTAAACTCTTAGGTCACATTAAAAGCCTCCAGAGCCTTACATCCCCCTCCAAGGTGTTTGGATAAACCACCCTCTATGGGGCCAACTAGTGCTGATTGTGGTGGCTCTTACTGTGACATGGCAACTCGTCCCTGGGAACTTGGCAGAGAACCACAAAGGTCGTCTCCCAGGTGTCACAAAAAACAGGTGTGACAACTTTCAACCTGTCCGGAGCTGGGTTGGCAGCTGTGACCTCCTGCTGAAAAGCACAGCAGCTCATATACCAGCCCCCTGAGCCTTCAGCCCTGCTGAGAGTGGAGCTCTGTGTGACACCCCATGTCTGTCAGAATGGGAGATCCTCTCCCACGAATAGACTGAAGCTGCTTGGCCGTGTGTTCAGACAGGCACAGAAAGTGGCTGGAGCCCAATCTGAGATTCTGGCATCTGTCATTGTAATGTATCCAAACCTGGGTTGCTGTATCTCACTGGGCAGACAGGCCTGAGGTGCCAGCACGGTGCCTGGGCTGGGGAGGCATTAGAGGTGATTGGCCTCTGCTCGTATGCCGTGTTTATGTGCTGTACTAGCATGTGTGTGAACCATGCTGTCTAAAAAAATAGCTTGGAGCAGTGGTAAGTCCTAGAATAAGCCAAGTTTGTCTGACAATTACCTGAACCTGACTGTCTGGTACAAATGTGGCCCAACTGGAACTGAAGGGTGAGGCTGCAGCCTCAATCAAGCCTCTAAAACAATCTGAAAAATCCCAAGGATTTGTGCTGAATCTCCAGGGCCAGCCCATCCCCCAGTGCACCTGGCCAGTAGGGTTCCAGTACCTGATGCATGAGGAGGCAGCTCTGCTTACTCAGCACCTTGCAGAGCACCTGGGAATGGTTGGAAAGAGAAAGCCAGGCTAGCAAGCAGCCTGGAACAAAGCCTGCTGCATCTCCTGGTGAGCCCAGCCACTCGGCACTCAGATACCCTGGTAATAGGTGCTTTGGCAATAGAGCATACAGCCACAGATTCTGCCAAAGGCGGGTATTAAAGGGAGAATGCAGCCCAGAAGGCAAGAAATAACAGCAGACAAATTTCCTGGCAGGGAGATCCAGCCAGCGGTGCTAGGAGATAGGCTAAGTGATGTACGGCAGTCATGCTGCCATAGCTGCAAAACTCTTCTGACCATCTGTGGCCCCGCCAGCCCCACAGGTACTGCTGGTGTCTGCTGCCCTGGTCTACCGGGCAGCATGGATGGCTGCCCGATGGCTCTGAGTGCTAATTGACCGGTGCAGATGGAGGGGATGAAGACAGCTGAGGCTGGTGGGATCTGAAGTTGGAGTAGATGAAAGTGACAGGTAATGGTGAGGTCGGAGCAAATGCACAGCAGTGGGGTTTGGTGTTGTGACTCTCTCTTATTGCCAGTAAATTGCCTTACAATGATGCCTAGAAATTCCAAAGGAGGCTGGGGCTCCCTGGGGCTGGGAGCTGTACTTCTGCCAGGTAAGAGACAGTCTCTGCCTCCAACAGCTCAGTCTGACCTGAGGGTGAAGGGGAAGTCCAGGCCCAGAGAGGAAGGACCTTGCCCATAGTCAGACAGCAGGTCAGTGGCAACTAAAGTATGCTCCATGTAACACAACGTGGGGCATCACTGGGATCAGTATCTGCATGGCACCTGCCTCTCCCTCCAAAACCTCCAGCCACCTCAGTGGAAGAGAAATAGCTGGGAGAGAAGGTAGCTTACATGCTAGAAGGGATCTCAGCAGACTCCAGGTGACCCTGCCAGCACAAAAGCTAATGCAGGTGCCAGGAAGGACAAAACTAATAAACCAGGGAAATTCTGAGACCTTATGAGAATCTTACTTCTCTGGTTAAGGTATGAGCAATGGGATTGTCATGCTCACTGCTTCACACCAGTCACTGAGTGCAGCAGGTCATTCATCTCGGCCTGTGTTTGGCAGGTACCACATGCAGTGCTGTGTTCTAATGTGGCATCTGCTCTTTAATTACATCTAAGTGTTAATCCTGGAAACAGACTTTTAACAAATAATTGGAGAAAGTTGATACAATTTAAATGAAGGCTTTACTGGTTCCATTTCCCACAGGAGAGGCTTAAACTGTGATTGGATAAATGTCAGGTGAGCTGCAATTGAGAGTGTACTTGTGCAGAGAAGCATTGCCAACACAAATCTTTTAATAGTCTTTCAGTGCCTGTAAGGGCTTAAAATCAATCAAAGGATTAACTAAGCAAAGCTGGTTTTATGATACATGATCCTGCTTTATGCAATTGGATCTAAATTTGCTTAGGCATCTAATTACGATCAGACTTGCTCATGTACCTTTATGATTCAAGGAGCCTTGAAGCCAGGAGAAATTCTAGCAAATCTCTAAGAATTGGAGGCCACTCCTCCCCAAAGCACTGAGCTGTCAAGAGGGCCTGATGGCAGATCCAAATGTCCACAGTTACAGACTTAATCAGCTTAGAACAAGAGTCAGACCCTACCACTTCTGAAAGGGAATCAGGAAGGCAGTGTATGGGAGGAGAGCCTTTATCGCAGTTTCCATACTGGAATGCCTAATGCTCTGCACTTGTCCAAAGCTACTCACTTTCCAACCATCCAAGAATGTCATTTGACTGGGCCTTCCACAGGTACCAGAGGCCTGTCCAGCCAAAAATGAAGTAAGAGTTGGCACATTGTACCCTCTGTGGCTGTTTATCAGGATTATCAACTGCAGATCCAAACGCTGTTCCAGAGGATGGCAGTGATATCTGCATTGCCCATCAAGGGCTAGGTTTGGCTGGAAGGGCAAATTGTACTCCTGGGGGAATTCTGCACCAGAAAATTAAAAATTCTGCTCACAATATTTTAAAATTCTGCATATTTTATTTGTCAGAATATCACAATATAATCACTCTGGTTTCATTTATTTAAACTACAATACAATGGATGGAGAATGGGAGTGGGGAGCATCGGAGGAAATCCCCAGCACCCCTTGCCTCATAGTAATGTAGCTAGATTTGACCCTTTATTTCTAGTTATTAGTCAACAAATATATGTAGCCATATGCTCAGTGTTACATCGTAGGCAACTGAAGAGCAAGTGAGGACTGGGGAAATAAACTCACAATTTATATCTCCAGAAAGGTCAGTAGCAAACAGTTCATGGAGCACATTTTGATAGGAAATTTTTTCAGTCCAGAAATTTAGACCAGTTCTACTCACTAAAACACCATAAGCATTTATAAAGCCATACTGTCCTTTATACCCTCTGGCAATGTGAAGGAGCCTTAAAACTTTTATACCTGTTTTATACTCCTGGGGGAATTCACAAAGATAATGGAAACAATTGAGTAAATAGGCAGGCTGCTACATTCTGATCTGTCTGAGGGAACAGAGTCTACCCCACGCTTATCTCCTCAGAAACACCCCAAAACCCTGCCCCTCCACACTGAGCCTGCTGCAATAGTGAGCAAGAGAGACACAGAGTGTCTCTTCCTCATACGCATAACTGCCACCCCTGGTGGTGATTTACATCTCTACTGGATGCTCTGGGCACCCAAACCAACCTGCCTGTGCTGCTGGGAGAGGTGCATGACCACTCTTGTGGCTTCCCTTTGTTTCCTCATCAGAAGTCATTTTTCTGGGGGGAAGCAAGGAAATCTGCAGGAGACATGACTTCTGTGCACTCACAGTAATGCAGAATTCCCGCAGGGAGTAAATTAAATTGTACAAAAAACAGACTCGCCTTGCAGAAGTGACTTTCAGTGTTATGGTAATATTTTAGTAAAGTGCTAAAATGTACTGCCTGCTCCTCAGGCACCTGACCAGGGTTTATATTGGCCAGATTATAAACATCTCTGGACAGGATCCATGTCTCTGCCAGGTACAGTGCTGATCAAGCTGCTGGCACATAAATTTTTGTTTTTGTTTTTGTTTTGTGACAGTTAAGGTGTCATCAGGACACGCTTTACCAGCCCGAAACCTTAGAAGCCTGGCAATCAGAAGTGAAGGGAAAATGTTGCATGTATTTCATACGTAGTAAAGTAAGGAAAGAAACACAGTGCACCATCTGGAGCATTAAATCCTTCAGCTAGCAGAGGTGCTGTATAGGCCATGCACACGGGAGTCTTGGTGAGGAAGGAGCTGATTGCTCAAACTAGCTGGGTGCATCCTTCAAGCAAGAAGGGCTGGGAGCCTCTCCAAGGTGGCTGCTTCCATCCTACGTGTTCTGTAGATTCACTTGTGATTTTAGGCATAGCACCACATGGAAAGCAATCTAATCAGGAACTCCAAAACGTTTGTCGGTGTGGGAAATTCTGAATGGTTTCCCAATAGTTTAACTGTTGCAATAGCTGGTGAGTCCTATAGAGGTCTACAAAATCATGACTGGTGTGGAGAAAGTAAATAAGGAAGTGTTATTTACTCCTTCTCATAACAAGAACTAAGGGGGTCACCAAATGAAATTACTGGGCAGCAGGTTTTAAACAAACAAAAGGAAGTATTTTTTCACACAACACACAGTCAATCTGTGGAACTCCTTGCCAGAGGATGTTGTGAAGGCCAAGACTATAACAGGGTTCAAAAAAGAACGAGATAATTTCATGAAGGATAAGTCTATCAATGACTATTAGCCAGAATGGACAGGGATGGTGTCCCTAGTCTCTGTTTGCCAGAAGCTGGGAATAGGCGACAAAAGATGGATCAATTGATGATTACCTGTTCTGTTCATTCCCTCTGGGGCACCTGGCATTGGCCACTGTCAGAAGACAGGATACAGGGCTAGATGGACCTTTGGACTGATCCAGTCTGGTCTGTCTTGTATTCTTATGGCCTCATGACGGTTGGTGTGCAGGGATCACCACCTTTCTGCTGACTAATGTTGTCTCACTGTTTCTTTGTACTCTCCCATCTGTTGTCTATTGTCTGTATATTTACATTGTTCGCTCCTGGTGCAAGGACAGTTTGTTCTGTGTTTTGTTCAGCGCTTAGCACAATGGGGCCTGGTCCTTGCCTGGGGCTCCCAGGTGTTGTGGTAATACAAGCCAGGGCCACTCAGAGGATTCAGGGGGCCTGGGGCAGGGCCAGGTCTTCGGCGGCAATTCAGTGGTGGGTCCCTCTCGGAGGGAAGGACCTGCCACCAAATTGCCACCGAAGAACGAAGTGGTGGCGGTACAGCAGTCTAAGTGCCGCCAATCGCGGCGCTTGTACTCACCGGGCAGCTCCGAGGCTTCGGCAGCACTTCAGTGGCAGGTCTTTCATTCGCCCTGAGTCTTTGGCAGCAAAACCCAGAGCAGCTTATGGGGCCCCTGCGGGGCCCAGTGCAAATTGCCCCACTTGCCCTCTCCCGGGGCGGCCCTGATACAAGCAATAAACGACTCTAGTTCTCTCTCCCCACCCTTCTTAGTACAGAAAGATGGTTTCTTTGTCTATTACACCAAAATAGGCATTTCCTGTTTAGGGCATTTTTATGATATTTGCCTTGACTTTTCTTTCAATTTGTCTTTCATCCTTTAATTTCTTGCTTGTGGTCCCTTCTGCTTCTTTCAGGGGATATTTTTCATTCATTGCTGTTTCTCTTTCTCTCTGTAGTGGCATTTGCTTTTCTTTCATTTTGCGTTTATTCTCTGTGATTTTTTCCTAATTTTCTTTCTCATCACTTTTTTTCTTTTAGGTTTAATCTTTATTTTCTTTAGAATAAGTTTTCTATTTGGTTTGCTTGTTTTATTTACACATATGCACAATGGTGGGTGGGTGGCTGCACGGATACATCTTTTATTTAACGTACATTCAGTACTTGACTTCTTTATTCCATTGTTGTATTTTCTTCCTAAATTCATCATTTATTTTTCTCATTGCAAATGTATCACATTGGCTAAGCTGGAGTCAGAGGAACACAGGAATTGCCAGCCTGGCTCTGTCAGGCTAGTCCCATGTCCTGGCTCTGACAGTGGCCATCAGCAGGTGCTTCAAAGGGAGGTGTCAGACTCCTGCAGTAGCAGATGTGAGATAATCTGCCTCCCCTCAGTGCCCCCACAGTAGGTCTCATCCTGGTCACCAGTAGTTAGAAGCAAGAGATTTATTATCCCTCTACCATAAAACGTGTTATAAGTAGTTATTATAATTCTGCATGTTGTTATCCATATCAATATCCAGTCCCTGTTGGGCTCCTGTTTAGGTCTTTGCCTCACCAGTTTCCTTTGGCATTGAGTTCTACAGTCTAATTACACTTTGTGTGAAACTTTGATCAGCTTAGAATTTCCCACCTTTTATTGGATGTTCCCTTGTTCATGTGTTATGGGCCAGGGAGAGCAGACGTTCCCAATACCAGTCATTGTTTTACATACTTTTATCATGTCCCTTCTTATTCATCTCATTTTTAAAGTACCCAGTCCCAAACAGGGTGACCAGTACTGCACACAGTAGTTCAGATGAAGCTGCACCACTGACTGATACAATGTCATTATACTAATTTCCATATTATTCTCCATCCCATTCCATATGCAACCCAACATTTTGTTTGCTTTTTTGGCCACAGCAGCACATTTCAGAGGCCTTTACTGAGTTGTCTATAGTGATGCCCGGGTCCCTTTTCTGAGCTGATGCAGTTAATTTAGAACCTTGTTGGAATAGTGAACATCCATTACTTTACTTTTATCAACACTGAATTTCACTTGCCATCATGTTGGTCGTTCACCTAGCTTGGTTAGGTCTCTCTGGAGTTCCTCACACGTGCAAGGCTGTATTCATGTTGGCTAGAAATGGCAGGGAAAGAACAAAAGATGAGAAATAGTTGCAACTAATATTCTAGTCTGCACCTGTGTTTAATCATTCTGAAGGTAGAAAATGCCTGATGTATGAATAAAGACTTCGTATAATCTATCTTGCTTTTTGGTGAATTTAACAATTTATTCTGTTTAAGCTCTGTTTGAATTTAAATTTAGCTTTACATTTTCTCTCTATTCTTTTGAACTTCTCAGTGCCAATTCCGTCCCCAATACCTTCTCCAAACTATAATCACCGCTTACCATTGCCACAAATTTGAGAGCTAAACCAGGAAGTTTCTGGGGCTATTCATGTTTGCTGACAAGAATATTTCTGAGGAACCAAGTTCGGGCTCTGCCAAAGAATCCAATCAATGTGCAATTATAACCTCAGTCAGATTGAGAGGAAAAATGTGACTCCATCTGCACAGATCAATCTTTATATTTGCGACTCTATTTAGATTTGGGTGGCTTGAGCTCTCTAATCCTTTGCAAAATAGTTCTTTATATTTATCTGACTCATGGTGCTTCGTTAAGCAGTGACTGAGACTCATGTAGTTTAGGATATAATATAACATACTTCTCCAGGATTTTCTTCTCT
This sequence comes from Chelonoidis abingdonii, assembly GCF_003597395.2. Lineage (NCBI taxonomy): Eukaryota > Metazoa > Chordata > Testudines > Testudinidae > Chelonoidis > Chelonoidis abingdonii. The sequence continues at coordinate 750,563 of NC_133793.1, forward strand.
TCAGCTGAATTTAAAGATTATTGAATTGAGACCAAATAGCTCTATTTGAAATCTGTGATTGTTTGTTTACTATGGAAACTCTAGAAAATCAGCATCAATACAGAAGCCATATCTGGCAACAGTCCAACAGCCACTGACTACAGCTGGATGTTTGCCAGTGGTTATTTTCCTCTGGGCATAGTGACTTCTTCAGTAGTGTTAAAAGTGCTGTTTTCCTGCAACATTAATCTGTGATGGAATTTACGTACCAGGCCTCCAAGACCACAATTTATTATTTATTCACTGCAGAATAGTTTAGAATAATGACTGTAAAAGAATGTAAAGGTGAAAATTGCCATTTAAATCTGCTATATTTCTGGGTGCAGAAATATGCAAAGTGGGGGGAAGCAAATGCCTTATTATCAAGACAATAGCTCCAAAACCATTGTCCTTTGAAACGCAGTGTGCAACACTTACACCTACCTGAGACAAGACAAGTCAGCAGGGAACAGCAGCAATCGAGCATCACATGGTGGGTGGGTGTAAAACTCCTGGGCTGAGGAGTAGTTCTGGCTCCAAAAGTCTGAGTGGGAGTGAAAAGTCCATTACAGACCATAGTTTTACTGGTCATTTAGCGCTTGATGCTAACAGGAGCCAGAGAAGCACGTTTCAGTCCGGGAGGGGCGGGGGAGTTGGCAGAATGAACTACTGGTTGGGAGTAGATTAGGAATAATGCAACATGCCAGTGGGCTCTGGATGAGTTGTCATATTTTAGCATTATAAAAAAACCCAAAAACACAGAGTTGCTTTAGGAGAGTTAGTCAGTTCCCTCCCCCAAACTTCTATTCACAACTCAGTATTTCATCTTACAGCTATTTAATGGTGACTAATCATTTATACCTAACTGCTAACTAACATTCTCCGGCAGGCTGCTTATGAAATATCCTTCCTCTTTGGCCCCATAAGCCCCTGCAGCAATGGCCCCTCTCTCCTCTGGGCTGGATTTTAAAAACTCTTCCCTGAGTGAGGCCCAAAAGAACTCGTGGCCATTTTAATGCTCTCTTCCCTCATTTCCCGGGGCTGAGCTGTAGACTGGGGCAACAGGTCCTGGCACCAATGGGACCTTCTCCTGCTGTACAAGCCCATGGCCTGCCTGCTGGAAACTGCACATTTTGAAGTGCTGGCGGAAAGTCTCCATTAAGCATGTGCTGCTGATGTCCTGATAGATGCACATTTCTATTTTATTTGATGACAACAGGAAAAGATTCACCCAGCTGACGTGCAACAGCTTTTCGGTTTCAAACCAGGTGTAGGAGTGTTTAGCTTTTCCATAGGCAGTTTGCTTTCTCACAGCCTGAAAGATGTGTCATTGCTGGAAGTTACTCCTAGTGACAATGTATAAATGAGAGGCGCTGCCAGCACTTTGACAGGAGTCTGGATCCCTCTATACGCAGTGAAGAGACACAGCTTACAGGCACGGGAGTGTTTATACTCCGTCTGCTAAGCATTTGTAACAACTAGATGACATGAGGAGGAAAAGCTAAATTTCCCCACCAGAACAGATTTAAAGGCGAAGTTATAGTGGAAGAATATTTGTTTCTGTTAAATCCCAAATACCTTTAACCGGCTTTCTGGGAAAACCATCCTCTCTCCCTTTCCCTTGGGTTTGAGTCTGGCTGGCACAGTTCTAGTAGGTCCCACTGTGTAAGTCCGTGATGTAATGTAACACAAGATGATGTCTGGCTGCTAAATTATCCTGCTCACCAGTATCTGAATTGACTTGTGAGCCTCTCAGCTTTAGGCCTGTCAGCCACCAGGCATTCATCTATGCAAATCTACTACAAGAAAATGAGATCTATAAATAATAGACACCTTGGGCCTGCAAGTCTGTACAAGGTAATCCATTGTCTTGCCTGAAATTCATCCAGTTATATTTCATGCTTCTGTGTGAAAGTTACAAGGAAAGAAAAGTACCCAGGAGATAATCCAACCTTCAGTCACCTTTTGACCTAGAAAAAGAAAAAAAGTAGGGTTTTGAGTCTGAAAGACTGGAACTGAGCCTGTTTCCCTGGGACCTCCCTGTAGAAAGCAAATAGGAAGCCAATCTTTTGACTTGTCTTTCTGGGCAGAAGGATTTTGAAAGCCATTCCTGCTCCTTCTCTTCTTCTTCATAGTCATTCCTTCCATCTCCAGTTATTGCCCATCAGGTTTTATGTAGAAGGTTATTTACACCCCCTGGCTTGGATTGCGTCATATACACCTACCCTAGGTGTGACTCTGACACAAGACCCACAACCTTCACTGTCTTTAAACATCTGCCAACACACCACCATAAACTGGGCCCCATAAACTATTTGCATGTAGCATTCTGTTGTAGGATTAAATGTGGCACTTCTCTTCTGGGGGCTACCTGGGCTCTTTGCTCAGTGGGTCAGACAAACCTGGAGAAACAGAGGCGAGTTAGTGCATTTGGGTACCTCTTTTGAAAGCCTCCCGTTTTGCACCTGCAGATGAATTTGTACCCATGGACTGAATGCAGATGTTAGCCTTACACTCACAAAAGGAAATGTCACTGTAAATCTGAGCCCACGTTGTGCCCCCCAAGATGATGCCTTGTTGCCCAGTGTACCCCTTTGTCTGTTTCTGTGTGAATTACATTGGCTCTGGAAAATGCACTAACAAATATCAATAATGCCAATAGATCGTATTTGTGTGCTGAGGCAGAATTTTTCATCTTCAAAGCACCTTGCAAATATTAATTACTCCCAGGAATCCCAGAATGCATTGCTTTGTAACAGTCATGGGGAATATATATCCCCACAGGTAGAACAAAGAGCTGGAAATCCCATATTCAACAAGTGAGCAAAAACCTGGGATATTTTAATCAGCCAAAGCAAAGGACGTGCTGAGGTGGATGAGAGGAGGAGGGGAATGTTGGGCCAAATGCCCTCTTCCTGAGCCTAAAATACCACTTACAAAGGTATTCTGTATGTCAACTGACTAAAGCGGGTTCCGTAACTTCTTGCCATCCAGATGTCTTATATTAAAACAATACAGCTGAGGTAATTAACCACATCAGGCTTAGTCCTATTTGGAAAAGGGTTTCTGTCCCTAGGGATATGAAGACATTGCCATCTGATTATACCAGTTATTAAATCAAAACCAGAGGTCAGGTATCTAATGGAAATGGTACCTAGTGCAGGAGACAGAGGTTTGTAGTGTTTAAATGATGCAGACAGAGGGGGCATACAACCCTTCTGAGCTTCTGCAACTCCTGAGGCCATTCTACTTTCTGCAGGTTACACAGCAAGTTCAGACCAGATGCTGGGGCAGGAATTTAAAAATTGCATGAGGAATTAAGTGCCAGCACCCAAGGGTGTTTTCAGTACCTGATGCTAGAAGGCAGTTCCCCTGTGAATCTTGTTGATACACCACCTATTCATCTGCATGGGATGCCTGTCTCGGGGCAGAATGCTTGATGTTTTCCTCCAGACAGTTAAATTTGTAATTGCAAGTGTTGGCATTTAACTGGCCATGTTTCACCCAAATAAAAAAAATGCACATAGCTCCGGCCATGTGTGCAGAACTAACAGTGGGGTCTCGGACAGTTTGCGTGTCTCCAACTTGTAACAACTGGCAGGCACGCACCATACCTGACTAGAATTAATCCTTGTAGGAAATGTATTCCCTGTGCTCCCAGGAAAAAACAGGGCCCACTAATCCTACAGTTCTTGTGACATACAGGCAGGTTCCTTAAAGCTGGTTCAATGATCATCCATGTTACCCCTTGGGGCGGGCTGTATTTCTGTTACAACCTTTGAACACTAACCAACATTTGGATAAATACTCTACCAGTGCGAGACATGTGCAAATTCCAACATAGTGAAGAGAGAAGCGACTACACTCCTTTGTTTTGTTTTAATTTCAATTAAAGTTAGGGTGGGGGTATCCCTAGCAGTGGACAATGACCTAGTTCCACAAGAAGACCCTGAATCACAGTTAACAGTACTGAAATTAAAATGATGATACATTTTCGGATCAGATCAGGTGAGGGCTTCTTCTAAGACCTCAGCCCTAAGAGACCAAATATCTGTTCTGTCTCTACTGTAGTGGCATCTGGGCATCTCTCCCACCTTAACTTTGTCTCTTCTCTAAGGTCTCTTTCTCTCTCTCGTACTCTTTCTTTGATTGTTTTCTGTGCTGTTTCCCTCTCCCCACTTGCACTCAGACTCTTCCGTTGACCGCATTTTACAGCCCCTCTTCTTCATGACTTGCCAGCCTTCTCCGTTTCAATAAGTGCAGCCAGCTAAGTCTACAATGTCACATTTCCTAGCACTGCGTTTCTAGCTGTCCCGTCTCATTAGGCTGTCAGAGCAGTGCACACCCACTGGAGAGAGACAGAACAGAACATAGGCCTTTGTTGTTTTAATTGGTCACACACACACACACACGATTACAGACTAGATTGTGTTCAATCCTCTACAGCCATATGAGGGAGGGGAAAAGCATCAGGAGTTAAAAATTAAGGCTCTGTGGCCAAGTAATTCTTGGCTTGGAGCTGTTTGGGTAGCTAGAGGTCTGGACAGTGTGAAGAAAATTAGGATTCTATCCCTTTCAATCTCCAGGGCACCATCCTCCTCTCGTTTGTACCAACTGACACCAACTGAGTTACTCCTGATGCAGTAAGTGGGAAGAGAGCCAGTCTCTCATTCTGCTGCCTAATCTCCTGCTATCGCTGGGAGGATCCTTCTCTCACAACTTCACATGAACAATGGCATCCTTTCTTTTAGCTTGTATCAGGGCTGGCTCAAACTGGTGCTTCTGGGAGTTTGCCTGAGAAAGGACTAAGTGAAAACAGAGGCACGGCCTGAGGGTTTTGCACGATGGAAAGATGCAGCACAGGGCTCATTATGCCAATAACTGCCCATCAGAGTCCATACGGCCCCTTCTCTGCAGGTTGGCGAGAGGGGAATATGATCCGTGTGTACAGCAGAGCCTCCCAGTGCTCTAAGCGAAACATAATACCGGAGAGATTTACAGAAATTGGACTTCGGTAGTTTTAAAGCTTATTTCCACATATCTCTTGTCGAGTGTTCATTATACGGCCCCTTGGAGAGGAGGTATGTACAGTTCTGATACAATAAGTATTTAAAATAAGTTTCGGATCAGATCAGTCAAACTGCTTCAGAGACAGAAGGATGAAAACCCTTAGGCTGAAGGTTCTTTATGGGACTTTTTCATAACCAATCTTGTTGCATTTCACTAAATCCTGAGTCCGATCTTGTTTGTTTCAAATACCTGTGTGGTTTGTCTGCCAAAGCGTCAGCAGTAATATGCACATCTGGAAGAAGTAAGCATCAGAGAAATCATATAACCTGTTTGCAACAACAAAAATGTACTTAGATATTAGGAACAGGGCCTTTGTAAACAGGCAGTGATGCATAAGTGGGCTGTGGTGCATCATGAGACACAAGCAAAGGCTCCAGGTGATGCATGGTGAAACACACACATTGTTGTATGAACTCATGGTAGGAAGGGGATGTTTAAATTGTGCACCAGTTCCTTATGTATCTGACTGCTAAGAGAGACATTTTCAGAAGGTAGCTGCTATTTGTGCACATGCAATTTTGCACGTATAATCACTTGTTTGCTCAATTTTTGTGCACTGGCACTAGTGCATGAACCTGACAGAACTGGAAATCAAGCACAAATGAGTTTTGCACCTATAAGTTTTATTTTCGAGCTCAAAGTTGTGCACAAACAACCAAAGCTGAGCTGAGGCGCCTTTGGAAATCCGACTTGGAATATTAAACAACCCTCCTGCAGTGTTTTACTCAGCCAGGGATTAAACAATTCTGAAAGGCCAAACTGTGGACTCCTGGGACAGAATTTGCTACAAAAAGATGGATAGAAAAAAGAAATAAAGATGAAAATCAGTGACTGTTGTATAACCTTTTATTTCTCTTCACTACAATATTTTATGGAGTCTTCTAAGACTTCTTTAACCAGCCTCTTAATAAGGACAATGGGCCGTTGTCTGTCAGTGCCCTAGTTAGTAGCATTGCTCTCTGCTGTATTTTTACGTCATTCTTAAATGACTGAACCATTGTGTGTGCTAGAGGTTTGCAGGCTCCAGCCCCTCCTGAACCAATGAAACTTTGTTGGGAGAGAGGTGGCTGTGGATGGATAAACAGGCGTTTGTACAAACTCCCAGGTTACTATCAGAGAAAGCATAATTTTCCCAGATGAGGATGGTGAAGCAAGCCCTGCTGATGGAAACACTACTTCCTAGATTCTACCCATGGCTATCCCCCTGGAAGCAATACAGCATTGCCTTTTCATGTAGATAGTGTTTCTCAGTGTAGGGGATGCCCCGGGGACATAGCAGTGCTGCCTCTTACTTGTGAAGGCATGTGTACAGGTTTTAATGGTGCCCACCGTATATTGGCTCCTATGAGAACTCCCGTAGTGCCTCACTCTGGTCTAGTGGAGATGGCCCTGCTTTGCCATCATCACCTCTGCTGGTGATCAGGGCATTGTACCCAGGAGAGACAACCCCCTGGAGATGAACTGAGCATGTCCATCTCCCAAGGGACACACCTGCTCCCGCTCCCATCCAAGACTGGAATTTTGCAGTGACCTCACTAGTAGCAGGAGAATCTGCACGCTGCTCCCCTAAGCTGATGGCATCAAGTCTCAAGCAGCATGAATTGACTCTTGCTTCTCCTGTAAGAAAGAGTTAATAAAGGCAAAGCTTGTCTGGCTGGCGCAACTCCAGTGTGCACACCCTGGCCCTGCTCAGTAGAGCTGTGACTCAGAGGTGTTGAGCATTCTGCCAGAACATAGAGCAGAATCCTGGTTCTCAGCCTTTAGGCAACAGCAAATATTGGTCCAGCATCATGTATGGAAGAGTTTCTGCCTCACAGGGTCTGCTCCTTTCTAGCAGTTCAGTAATATGTGCTTAAACAAAGAAGCTGCTTGCATGTCTGTCTGTCTGTCTTGCATGGACTGGATTTTGCCCTACCCATCCACATGTGGAGAGGACCGTGTGTGCTTCATGGCACTGCCCCCTGCAGACCTTGTCCAGGGCTCTCTACAGATCTGTGGTTCCTGCCGCAGGTGGAGGCAAGGGCAGTGGGGAGGTGTAGGCAGGCTGGAGGGAATGCATATCCTTCATCCCGCGCTCTTTCCCACCCAGCAGGCCTTAAAAATCCTCAGAAGATATTAAAGCTGGGAGCTGCCTTATCACTCTCCCCCATCCCCTCCCTGGAGCTGCTGCCAGGAGGAACACTCCAGAGACTGGGATTCTGCTGGCGACCTAGATCGTGAGGAGGCATGGAGACTCCATGCAGGCCTCCCATGGATCCACCAGGCTGCGTTGGGTGGGGGTCCATGGCCTATTTTGTGAGGGACCCCTCCATCCCCAAGAGAATGATCAAGGAGAAAGTCCAAAGGCAGATCCCCCTCCCTTTGCTGTTGGGATTTTCCTCAGTATCTAACCCATCAAACAAAATCCACTTTCTGGTGAGGTAAATACATCGTCTGCTCCTCTACGCTGACCTAACCTATATAAAACTTGCCTGAATAAGGATGAGAAGAGGCACCTCTAGCCAATGTCCACTGGAGATTCTCTTGAGAAGTGAGTTACTTTAGAAACCGCTGTTCTTCGTCCCTCTGAGCCATAGCTCTCCGCCTGAATTATTATAAACCTCGGCCACAGCAGCCAGTAGTTAATCGCAAAAAGTGATAGTTTGGCTCCAAGCCAGCAGAAGTGAGGGATGATAGTGGGACTGGATTCACCACTGTCAATCTGAAGCATCTGCAACCAAGTGTGTGGAGATGTTCTGGATTTGGCATCAGTGTCAGGAAGTCAAACTCCTCAGCAAACAATGAGCGTGGGGGTTGCTGATTAATTCACTGTTTCCAGGAACTCAGCTCAGAGGGAGTCACCTGTTCTGGGCATTTTCAAAACCTTTCAAACTGAATCTGTTTTTGTAGCCACGAGAAAAAAAGGAACCTGGAAATGTAGGTAACGATCAAGTCATAGCCCGTCAATGCTGAAAGGCTCCCATTGGAATCATGCCTGGTTAGAATAACCCAGAGAGCTTGGGGAGGATGCAGGAATTTACATCTTGTGCCAGATCTCTTCAGAGAATGAAAATAAAATAGCACTTGCTGCATTTTGAGTTTCTCGACAATCCAGCTCTGCAGTTTGCTAAACTCCAGCTGTAATCTCTGCTTAGTCAGTGTGGGAAATAATTATATGAGCGCTGATGAATTTTGGCAAACTCTGACTGTGGTGATTCCTGGGTATCCTGTCACTCATCTCACCCTGGTGTAATAATAGCTTCTTCTCTTTATTAGAGCTAATGTTAGATTGACAAGATCAAGTGACAGCACAATTGTAGAGACTCTTCTATTTGCTCAGTGCATAATCCTCCCTGCTGAACGCCAGCCAAACTCATCCTCAGGTCTTATCTTTTCAAGACTCAGTATTTATTAATGTGGTTGTTTTATGTAAACTGTAAAGATCCTCGTTAAATGGAAATCTTAACTCATGAGCTTCCTTGTTAAGGTGGCACTGAATTCAGGCCACCCAGGGCTGCTTTGTGAAACTTCTAGGCTGGTGAGTTCTATTTTGGGCAGTGGAGTTTAGTGCTTTAGGAGCCTTATCCAGTGCAGTGCTGAGCACCTGTGGCTCCTGCTGAGTGCGGTGGCCTTTCAGCATCTCTCTGGAAGCACTGGGCACTTTGCAGATGCTCCCATTGGAGTCAGTGGCAAAATGACCCCAATTTTAGTGGTGAAGAACTGGGCCTTTTATCACTAAAAACTAGTCTGGATGGAACCAAAGGACTCTGCAGACTGCTAATAAAGAGACTGTCTGATGCCACTGAAAGAGTCTGGAATCTTTTGGGTGGATCTTCTTCTGGGGTTGGGATTCTTTCCTGAACGGTATGTACACGAGAGGGGTGCAGGGAGTGTAACCTGGGTCATGAACGAGAAGAGCCCAGGAGTGTGAGCTGACCACTGCCGAGGGGTTTGCTGGGTGTGGGCTGGTCTCAGGCAGTCTCCTAAGACAGAAGGCTGCATGCAGCAGCATTGGTACTACTCTGCCCTCAATCAAACCAATGGGAAAATCCCATTGACTCCAGGTGGAGCAGGCCTGGGGCCTGTGTATTAAGCTGAAATAGGCATGTCTGCCATCTCCACCATGGCTGGAGATGTGGAATAGGGGCCAGGAGAAACCCCAGTATCCGTAGGTCAACAAGAGACTAGTGGGGACTCCCAGCACAAGAGCTGCAGCCAAGGCTGAGCAGGGGCCTTAGCCATTTGGAAACTCAGCCTGTAGATTCCACTGGATTCCAGGGCACTGGCTGCAGTAATAATTCTAAACCCCAGAATGTTGTCGTAATTTGAGAGTGGACAGCAGTGTTTCTACTCTTCGGCCCTTGCTCAGCTGCACAAGGCCTCGGTGGGTGTAACTTTGTTAACTTCACACCTGGGAGAGGGCTAGCAAAGCCTGTCTCCTTTAAGGACATGCTGGCAGCAGAATTCTCTCTCTGGAGCTTGCATTGTTTCCTGTACCTCTGTCTGAGAGATGTTGGCCTGTGCTGTACCCAGCAGACAGAAACATGCACCAGCTGGACTCGATCGCTGGCTGGAACTGTTGCATCGTACAGAGGGCCATGCACAGGGTCACAGCATTTTGTTACTAAACAAAGGGGCAGCCACTAATCCCATCTGGGATGAAATTGTACAAGAAATCGGTACATCTGAAATTTGCATTTTTCTTTCCAACAACTGAGTTTTCAGGCACCAGCCAGATATTTTAGAGCCTGTTTTCCACAATAGAGAAGCTTTTTGTTTCAAACCCTTTCAGGACATTAACATGCTCAGTGCAGGGATACACCCTGTCATAGTTCTTATCTCAAGGACAGCATCTCCAACAGGAAGATGCCCCATCCATCACCTGGGAGTATTAACACGTGTCCAGTGTTCTTGAGTAGGAAGAAAACCTGTGGGCCGCTGGCTTCAGGCCAAGTCTGCTGCTGACGAAATCAACACCTCTCAGGACACTGATACAAATGGTTGGTTTGTGTCTGACATCAGGGCACGCCCAGTTGAATAACATTTATGACACCAGCTAACAAAACCCAAGCGTGGTTTGCTGGCTACTGTGACACTGTAGCATCAAGCTCTCATCCCAAATTGCATCAATACCAGGGCACAAAGTGGGGAAGGGGGTGAAGCCGGCTGGGGTGTCACTCTTTACTGCCTTTGGAGAGTTTGTGTTAGGCTTAACCTTGGTTTATATGTGACTTTCCTTTGTGTGGTTTCGTATTTTTAATTCCTTGGGGGCAAATCTCCGAAGTGAGAAACTTCTAGAGCTGATAGAGCTTTTTAGAGTGGAGATTATGTAAATGCATATTATGGGGCTTTCATAAATGGGGATTATTTGCCAAATACAGTTCAGTGCTTCCTTTGGAGCCATTAAGGTCTATTGTGTAAATAGGAATTTAGTGACTGTCTATTCTGCGTATCGTTGATTCAGTACTAGGCCATAGCAGCAATGTTTGCATTTATTCTGGTCTATTGTGAAAAGATGTTTTTTAGGCAATTTCCAAATCATATGTTACTGTATGTAATAAGAAAGGCTAATCATGGGATAGCTGCCCGTCCACATTCATATTAGCTACTCTCCAAATTCAGTCTCTTACTGTCTAATTTTGCAAGTTACTATGCTACTTTCCGGGCTAATAACTTTCTAATTTTCACTTGCTAAATTAAAAGCATGTTTTAGTGTTTACATCAGCACAATAAAGAGAATATTTTGCCAATAATGTAAAAACATTTTACATGGCTATCTAAGACGAGGCAGATTTTCTGAATGAGTGTGAGGTCTGCACTCCTGAATGCCAGGTTCCAGCATTGCTATAAATGAAATGAAATGCTATAATGCCTAGGCAACACCACCTTTCAGCTGACAATCTTGAGAGGTGAATTGAAAATACTGGACTTTAGGATCTCAGTAGACAATATTTGTAGCTTTCCTTGCTGCAGAAGTGGCGTCAGACCGCAGCTCTGACGTCTGACCATGTCAGGTGGCAAACCAAACAATTTGAACGCCTTGTCAGGAACAACAGCTGCTTTACACACAGCACCAAACTTGGGAAGGCCCAAAGCCAAGGCACTGGTTTAGAGGTCATGCAAAAGCCGTGTGCCAATAGACGACATATCAGTAATATTGAATCCCTCTCACTCTTCCCTCGCAATGTGCTCAGAGCTGTGCAGACATCAGAGGTAGTGATACAGTCCCTATTGCAAAGAGCTTCCACTCAAAAAGGGGATTTTTTTGTAACCAATGAAGGTTACACAGAAAATACATAAGGGCACAGCTTGCAGGACTGGCTTCCACTGCCCGTCAGCAGAGCTATGGAGCCCCACCCTCACACTCCTGTGCTGTTCTTTTTCAGTGATAAGTAACTCATGGACCCATCCTTTGCCCATTAGCAGAGACCAGTTACATCCTTTCTTCTTTGCTTCCTTTTTGCTTTATACTGGGGGGAGAGGAGGAGTCTCAGTAACCTGCCGGTTGAAACGCTGGTGTTTTCACTGACAGATACAGCAGAGAAGAAGACAGGGCCAAATCTGGCCCAATTTACATCCTACAGAACTCCACTCGTATTGGGCTGAAGCTCTGGATCTGAATCAAGATGAAATTGGCCCCAGTGGGTGAGGACTCAGGTTTAATGTCAGGACAATGCCACAATGAACAAGCTGTTTTGTCACATGGAGTGATGTGACCCACTGACTGGGGCTCTGCCTAATAATATACCATTGACTCCATTGAATAAAACTCGGTGCAGTTTATGAAAACCACCTTTAATTTAGAAGGAATCTGAATTTTGTTTTTCTGTTCCTCTCGGTGCCAAAGGTGAGAGATTGCCAGGGAATGAGGCGCAGAAATGAACTCCGGAAAGGTCCAGGAATGATGGGAGAGGCTGTTAGGGCAAAAGACATCCTAGCCTGACGTAGGGAAGAATGTCCACTGTTACTTGAGAAAAAGCTGCCAGCCCATGTGTGCTGAGCACGTGGCACATGGGCAGGATGCTCACTGCACCACAGAGGCATTTGGTTGGTGAAGGGCAAAACTGCCAAAGCCAGCTCAGCCCATGCCTTAGATACCAGGGTACCCACTAGGAGTGAAGGGAAGCTCAAACCAGCAGATCTGGCTTGTGGAGGCGGGGCAGAGAGGATGCTGCTCCCCCTCTATTCCCCAAATCTCTAGCCTCAGTGTGGAGACAGGGGCAGTGTCAGGGAGCAAGGTTTGGGAGCAGGCCTGCACTGCACTCTCTTGCACAGAACTGATGGGCAACCCCCTTTCGCTTTGTGATGGAGTAGGGGCTGTCTGTGTGGGGGATGGGAGAGCCAGGGATGTCTTTAGGTGAGGGACAGGATTTTTAAGCCTGTAACCTGAGCCAGGTAGAGGGGAGGGGGTTAGCACCTTGGCCCGGGAAGTTGGAAAAAGGAATCGGACGGCTGGAGGAGGGGCAGTTCAGTTTTGGTTTTGGGCTGGGTGATGGGAATTCAAGGGATCCTATGCTGGGATCCAAGCGCCCTGAACCCCGAGAAGGACTCAATTGGGGGGTCCTGGTTGGGCCTCCAGGCTCTGTTGTAACCTCCATTCCTGTTGTCCAATAAACCTTCTGTTTTATTGGCTGAGAGTCACTGTGAGTCCCAGGAAAAGGGATGCAGGACCGGACTGCCCCACACTCCGTGACACGCTTACACTAGAGGGAGCAAGGAACAACTGCTGGAGCAGCTGGCGACTGTTGTGCCAGTGTCAGAGCACAGAGAGGAGAATCAGACCTGGAATCTGCAGTAACCTGTGCGGCTTCCCCCACTGTGCTGTGGAACTGCTCCGAGGAGGGCTCTGGCCCAGCAGCGGTTGGAGGAGCCTCTGGGTAGAGCCCAACTAGCTGCCCCCTGATGTCTGGGCTTAGGGAGCTGAACCTCCAGTCTCTTCTGTGGAGAGGTGGAGCAGAGAGGGGCTAAGCTGCTGCCTAATAGAACACCGGGGGTTCTCACAGTGTAGCTAGGAGTAACCCGCCTTTATGGCTGACCCCAACCCTGCGTCACATATCTGTGGTTATGCATCCCTGCAACATTGCAGCTTAGCATTGACCCATGGACCAGAGGGAAGAGCAGGGCACCAGAGTGCAAGTTTCCAGGAGGAATTCTTCTGTTCCTGCTATTTGATGACATACACTGCTGTTTGCTCTGAGGAAAGGCTGCCTGCAAAACACCTGCTGTGCTTTATCACATCTAGGGCAAGCTCCTGGGGAGGCACTTCAGTAAAGCGGCCAGGTTCTTCATGAGACCAACTGGGTGCTTGGTTCTTTTGAAAATCTGCTCCCCACTGTGGGTGCCCTGACCCTCCTGAAGACATTGACCTAATTGCCTTGAATGGCATCTTTGTAGCAGATCATCCATCTTCAGAAGTGATGAGTTCACTGGTCCATGTCCTTCCTCTGGATGCTACCATGTGGGCTACAGTCAGCGTGTCACTGCCTGCAGGGTTGGTGGCACATGATGCGGGCTTAGCTCTTTTGTACATTGTGCTCAGGAGCGGCGCGACGGTTTTTTCCGCCCTCGGTGGCAGCGCTCCTCCTCTGAGCATTCAGCAGCAGGGGTCCTTCTGCTCCGCATCTTCGGGGCACTTCGGCGGCAGGTCCCAGAGCGAGTGAAGGACCAGCGCCGAATTTCCGCCGAAGACCCGGAGTGGAAGGACTCCATGCTGCCAAATTTCCACCGAGGGCAGCAAAATACCATCCCCCCAAATTCTGCTGCCCTAGGCGACAGCCTAGGGCCGCCTAGTGGAAGCGTTGGCCTTGACTGTGCTCACCTCATTGGTGTTGTCCCACCAATCCTCAGCCTGATTACATAAGGCAGGTTTGATGCTGTCAGTCACACAGAAAATGAATCATTTTGAACATTGCCCATGGGCTTGGTTGTACAGTGAATGGACTGCATGCCAATATTACTGGCAGGATGTAATGAAGGGACCTAGTTTTGTTAGAAGACTCGAATACCCTCCTAGAAGAATGAGCTGGATGGTCCGGCTGTAAAAGAGCACTGTAAATTTTTAAAAAGAAAAACTTTCAAGGCACTGAAAAATGGACAGAGACCCATAGGTCAACCCACCGCCTTGGGCCAAAGCCCCGGTAGGGGCAGGGACATTGGGCACATGAAAATGTAATGTTTGAAACTACTGTGTATATGCAGAAATCTTCGCCTCCCCACCTGCAGCTTGACTGTGAGTCAATATGCTCCTTTGGTTTCACCTCTCTCACAAGGTTTTGCAAATGAGCTAATTTGCAACCCAGCTCTCAGTTCTTAAGACAGGGTTTCTTGGGGGAGGGTTCCTGATCTTTCCCTGTGTTTTACTGTCTCTGTTCCTTAAATTTAACTGATACTAAGTAACCAGGACTCTGTAAATTTTTTGAGCAATAATTCGTTTTGAAAATATCGTTTGATCAAACATAAACCCATATAACTGTCTAAAAAGATGGTGACAAGGTCTTAAATTATCACAGATGATCTGTTTTCTTCTTTGGTGCATTCTGAAACCATACAGATAAAAGTTTTACATGAAATCCAGTCCAAGCTCAGCCTTTAGAAGTGATTAATTTCTATTAATGATATACTGATTTGCAGAGAGCTTATTCTGCATAAAGTTAGAGTCAGGGACATTCATTCATTGCAATTCCCCTAAAAATGGATATAAATATCAAAAGCAATTGGCCATCCAAAATTTGAATATTAAGCCACTGCATCATGGAAAATTGACATGAATATGAGACTGGGTCAGAGAAAAAATATATATAGGAAATGCTTATCCAACTATGATATTTTACAGCATGTTACTGAGTCATCTGAAAGGTTTATATTCGTTACAGATGTATGCAGGATTCTTCAGTGGAAAAACAGAGCATTATTTTCCAAATGAAGTATGTTCCGTGGTGACCTATGAAGCCCATCTCTCCTTCTGCAAACTCTGGCCTCTTTCTGGGGCTGCCAACCTAAGAGCAGAAACTGGGGTCAGTGGTGGGAATGAATTACATAGCATCCTGCAGCCAAAAATATACATGTTCAAACCCATACTTGGCAAGAAGGAGAATGCAAAGCTAAAGACTGCCAGCAGCAAGGTTTTCGCTTGTGTAACTTTTTATCCTGTGATTCAGTGAAACAAGAGCTAGCAACTCCCCAACCCTGTGATACAATATTTAGGTCTCTGAAAAGGGCCCCATCAGGCCTAGCCTCCCACAATTTTGCCTGTAGCCATTAGGGGACAGAGGTTATTTCTGCCTCTTCTAATCCTGATAGGTTACCATCCATTTAAAACTACTCAGGGAAAAGACAGACATTTCCAAATTGGTGTGAACTGATTGTAAAGGCTGCTCACAAGGCCAGGGGAAGTAGCCGTTCAAGTGGGAAGGCATGGGACATATGACCAGCCATACTGTGTGATCTGAACGTTCTCAGTGTGCTAATGTGTGCACTGAGGCAGAGAGACACTGCCTTTGTTCACACCTGTGCCCAATTTCCACATCCTAGCCAGCCCCAATGTAAACACAAGAAGCCTGAGTCACCATTGCTTACACCTTGTGTCATTCACACTCAGGCAAAGGCAGTGCAAAGTGGCTGTGAAAATTGCCATTCAGCTTCAGGAGCATTTTACAGAGGTGTAAATGAGGATCCGAGGTTATGAGGCTGTGGAACTCATTGCCACTGGAAAGCTGCAGGGTGCTTACACCTTGCTGGGAAGCATCTGGCCACCATCAGACAGGATG
The DNA here is from genome assembly GCF_003597395.2 of Chelonoidis abingdonii. Classification (NCBI taxonomy): domain Eukaryota; kingdom Metazoa; phylum Chordata; order Testudines; family Testudinidae; genus Chelonoidis; species Chelonoidis abingdonii. Next base: position 766,396 of record NC_133793.1, read on the forward strand.
CTGCACTAGATAGTCCCCTGGTCTGATCTACTCTGGCAATTCCTATGTGCCTAAGTGCAGAGCAATGGTGAGCTGAACCCAAAATGCAGCTTTAATAGGAGCAGGTATCTGGGCAATTTTCTAAGTGACAGACTATTAGGAACGGGAAGGTAGTGATCGGTGCTAGGTGTAAGGTAACAGGCTGATCCCTGTATGGGGTCTCTTCCCCACAGATGGCTAACATCTATTATCGAGCCATTGAAATGTCCCGCAAAGGCACACCTGCCCCAATACTGATGCAGAGGCAGTCAGTGTCCCTGCCCTGGCCTTGCAGCTGGGAGGCTGCGGCACAGTGGTTACTCTTCAGAAGTGACCAGTGAGTTCAGGCGCCAAGCTTGGCTTGGGACACATTGGGACTGATTTTTCAGGGGCACTGACCACCCATAGTCAGGGGGGCTGGAACAATTTGTAGAGTGGGGATGCTGAGAGCCATTGAATCAAATTGTAAACCCTGGATATAATGGAAACCACTTCAAACCAGGGGGTGCTGCAGCACCCCCCACACCTTAGTTCCAGCACCTATGACCATAGTCCCAGTTAAAATCAATGAGACCTTTTCTCTGTCCCTGCAGCTAAAACTCACACCCAGCCCATTGTCCCTTCCCGTCTCCAGTGCTAGCCTCCTCCCCACCCATGCCCAGCTTATTCTGCTTGGCTCCACACAAAACCCAGCTGCAGCCACTTCCTCTGCCATGCCCAGCACACCAGCCCCCTTCTCCTCCACATCACACTGACCCTTCTTGTCCTCCCCGCCCTGCACCTCCCTAACTATGCCCCTGGGCTCCAGCTGCCTTGCCCTGCACCTTCCACTCTGCCAGGCGAACCAGCTGCTGCTGATACCCTCCCACACAAGCCCATGTACAGCAAACACCCTCCCAGACTGGATCTCCTCTCCTTGAGACCCACTTCTCCCACGGCACCCACGAGAGCTCAGCTAGGATTTGGGGATGAGGCTGAGGGGCAAGTGGGGCCAGCAAATTCCATTCAGCTATTTTGTATCTATTAAAATTAAAACATATCAACTGGGTGGGCTGCCTCTCCTGTAACCTTGACATTGCTTAGAGTGTGAGCTCCTTAGGGAAGCAGCTGGATCTTCCTCTGTTTGTACAGTACCCAGCACAGCAGGACTCTGAGCACAGGCCTCGTATGGATGGTATTAGATGACAAAACTGCCATTAAGGACTGGGCAGCATTCACTGTGTCAGTGTTCGCTTGAAGGCCAGTCTTATTTCATGATAAATGCCATATTCTACAAGTGTGCCAACAAATCTGTGTAGGTAAAAAACAGTTTCACTCTTGTAGCAAAATGTAACTGGACAGCAGGAGCTACAGTCTAACACTCCAAAACAGAAGGAAGTGTGTGATGTTTTGTCATATTGATATATCTGCTTAGCCCAGTGGTTCTCAACCTACCATTGTGGGCCACATATGTAGCTCTCTGTGTGTTATGTGGTCCGTGTCCACACAATATATATACCGCCTGTATGGCCCTAAGGATGTCACCTGGGCTGCAGCTGTGTGCAGACTGGGCCACAAACTGCATGCTGGCCTTGGGTTGAGAAGCACTGGCTTAGATATAATAGTATGAAAAGGCATTTGCCCTATAATTACACAGTGCCCAGAAAAATTGAAATGACATTATTAATATGACACAAAGTAAACCAGGGCTGGGATCATCCCCACAGCTCTGAATGGCTGACAGCTATTTAACTACTAGGGATTCCTCAACCAAAAGAAAAATCGGGCTTTGCTTGCCCTGTGCAGCATGTTTCAGTTTGAGTGAGTCTGTGTTCACAGCCTGGACTCTAAATGTCCACATTAGGAAACCTCTTGTATTTGAATATCTCTGTATAAGGTTTAATGTGTGATGTACCTGGCTCATCTGAAAGCTACTAAAATGATTACATAGGAGACAGTGTGTGGAGGAATGCTCCCATGTACACAAGCTGCTTTATTTTTATATAAATAACATATCAATAAACGTACAAATAAAGGAAAAAGATTCCATATCTCATGTAATTTTCATGTCAGTGTATAAAATCTAATGAGAAATAGTGCAAAAACTATACCTGTAACTGGGATGTGGTGTATAAAGCAATTACACTAATTCTTTCCCACAGCTATATATGAAATTCTGTGGATGAATGCAATACTAAGTGCCATAGCAACATAGCAGAAACAAAAATGTACAGAGAGAGGGGGAGAGAGCCTGGCTGAGCTGCTGCAGCTTTAGGCAGGGAGCCAGGCAGTGGGAGGAGAGTTGGGAAAAGACACAGGAGGCAAATCCTGCTATCCTTACTCAGGCACAAGACCTAAAGCCAGCTGGCAGCAGTGTACATCTGGCTGGAGAGCAGCTGCCAGCCCTTGTATTTGTTTATGGTTATTTTCAATGGACAGGGCCTGGAAGGTGTGAAATGCAGAGCTCAATGAAACACTCACAAGGGATCATTTATACATGATGTTTGTGGTGTCCCTAGTCTCTGTTTGCCAGAAGCTGGGAATGGGCAACAGGGGTTAGATCACTGGATGATTCCCTGTTCGGTTCACTCCCTCTGGGGCACCTGGCACTGGCCACTGTTGGAAGGCAGGACACTGGGCTGGATGGGCCATTGGTCTGACCCGGTAGGGCCATTCCTATGTTCTGTTCCTTTTTCAATTTCCCGCCAGACAGCAAAATCATACCTTAGGACTTCATGCTGCTGCCCATCACTAGGATCTGGGCATCTTCTGTGCAAACTAGACAGGTGATGGCAAAGGCTCTTGGCCATCCTGGTGTTCTGGTTCTTCTACCTTTTCAGGTGATGATAAAGCCTCTGCCTGAGGTAGAATGTCTGAGTTGTGTATTTTAGGGAGTTGTGGTTGTTGTGAAGGTTGGAAAGCAAAACTGACATTCATAATGTAAAATTTATAAATTTCTTTGCATTTGTTCCCCTGTACAAATAGCAATTCATAGAAGTGTTCATTGCAAATATTCAATATTCAAGCTTCAAATATTCGACTCTGATAGGCTAGTTAGGTAAATCATATGGGATGATTTCTGTACCGAACAGCCTTCCCCGTGAACTTGTTACTGCATCTAAATAAGCAATTCAGAATTCACTCCCATTGAAAAGTCCAGTTTCAAATACATTTTTCACAAGTATTGGTGCCAGTAAAACTCGGGCCCCTGAATGTCTGCAGACATTCAACACACAGGGGTCATGAACAAAGCTCACTGAACACCGTGCTTTTCACTGGCGATGGATTTTACCCACCCTCCTTGCACCCGCTGTGGCCAGATCCCTGTCAACAGCCGGCGGCTTAAAGCGACATTCCCACCTCTCCACAGACCTGCTCACATTGAGAGGTTCCAATGTCCTGGCTCCAGCCTCCACCAACTGCACTGGAGACACCCGTCTCATCCTGCCAGGTACGGGAGGGAGGCGTGGGAGCGGGACACGGCGGGGGAGGGGAAAGGTCTCGGCCCTCCCCCAGTTCTGTTCCAGGCGCTGCGCGCGCTTGTGTTCCCTTTGCTTTCGGCCATGCGGCACAGACACCCCGCACTGCAGTACTAAAAGTCCGTCAAACAGCCCCCCTCGCTGAGGTGTAAAGCCCCGGAGAGAACCGGGCGCGGGGCTCGCTAGGCACCCAGCTCACTGCCCGGCCGGGGGGCGCTCACACCCCGGGGCCATGACGAGAACCTAGGGGATACGGACCTGCAGAGAACAGGCTGGGCGATTCCAGGGTCCTGGCTTTGCCAGAGGCGCCTGATCCCCAACCAGCCCCCAACCCCTGGCCTGTGCACATCTGTGACTACTGACCGTGTATGCGGGGAAGCCCCAGGGGCCTGTGCAGACCCGCCCGGACAGTCCTGGCCACGACGCTCCCTGGCCCAGGCGCGCAAAGCACAGGAACTTTCTCTTCCAAACCCGCCGCAGCGTCCCTGGCCCTCTGGAGCCGCAGCCACAGCCTGGCGGGACCTCCCTGCCGGGCGCTCCCGGGCAGCTGGGCTCCTGCGCCCGCCTGGGGCGCACAGCAGCGGGCAGCCGAGCCCAGAGCCCGCAGGTCCCGGGCTGACAGTGACAGGCGCTGCCGCCGCCCTGTGCGCCCCGCTCTGGGCTCTGTCAGCACCGACAGCTGTCAGCGGCGGGCTCCGGGCTCAGACTGACCTTAACTGGGGACCCAGTGACACTGGCCGCAGGTACCGCCTGCGCTGTGAGGTTCCTCCAGCTGACGCCGCATCTAAGCTCAGGTGAGCCAGGTGCCCCGCACCGCCGGGGCTTGTGTACCAGCCCCGCTGCCTGCAGTGGGATGTGGGAGCAGCCAGTTCCTGACGGGTGCTGGAACTAGGGGTGCGAGGGCTGCCGCAGCCCCAGCTTGAAGCGTGTCCATCATATGCAGGGTTCACAGTTTGGTTCAGTGGCTCCCGGCCCCCACTAGACAAATTGTTCCTGTGCCTCTGGCTCCTGGTGTCCCCCGGGACTCGACTCCCCCCGGGGCTGCGGGGTTCAAAGAGGCTCTTGCGCTTCATCAGGCCAGTTCGGCCTTTGCCCCAGCGGGCTGCGGCTCGCCTCTGCCCAGGCCCCTGGGCCGCCCTGTGCTGGGATTCGCCCTGCGGGAAACTGCCACCGCCTTGCTGGGGCTGAGAGCGAGCCCCGAGCCTCCGAGCCCCGACACCCGCCTCTTCTCAATTGGGGGGGAAGCCCCAGCTCCAGGAGACCCCCCCCCAACTCTCCGCTCCCTACTCTGCTATTTCTGTTAGTGCCACCAGCTCCATTAGCCTGCGGTTATAGAAGACCCCTCCCCCCGTTATTACCCCGGCTCGGAGCAGCATCCTGCACCGCCACGGGCTTGAACCTCCGGGTGTCGGGTCACGAAGGAGCTGCCTCCCCCGGCTCGGCTACGGGCCAAGAGGGGCTGACGCGAGCGGTAACGTGTCTTAGCCACAGACTCTGGGTAGGCCCCTGGGTTGCCCGGATCGGCCCCAAACCTCAGAGCAGGCGCTGCCACCAGCCCCCGCACCGCGGAGCTCCCAGGCGGGGCTGTGCTCCGGAAAGGGCGCAGCAGGGCGCCCAAGCCTGCTCCAGCCGGGACCAGCCGCAGGACCCCCTTTCCTGGGCCCGAGCGGCGGGTCCCTCCTGCAGCTCCGCTGAGGGGGGGGGCCTCCGGGGGAGGAAAAGCAGCCGCAGGCCGCTCCGCCGGGCCCTTCGCGGCGCCCTGGCTGCTGCTGGCGGAGGCGGTGCAGTTCACGGGTAGCGCTGGGCGAGCCGGGGACGGGAAGTTAAACAGAGGCTTTTCTTCCCCGCTGAACCTCCTCAATGGGGCTCTGTGATCCCTTCAGTGCCCTCGCCATGGCAACCGGCAGCATCCCGGGGAAATGCCCCAGCGCCGCACAAGCCAACAGCCCTCACAAAAGGCAGCATCTGGCCACTTTAACCGGCTCCTCTGCCGCCCGGCCAGACGCGGGCGTCCTGCTCGCCCCGTCTGGTGGCTGCAAGGGGCGTAGCTGTGAACGAGTCACCCAAGCACCGCGGGATTCCCCCTGCTCGCCGCGGTGCTGGGCGCCCGGAGCTCGCTTGGCCCCCGCGGGCTGAGGTTTGCGTGTCGCCGAGAGGACGTGGCCCGTGGGGACCCAGTATCTCCCCTGGCCCGGGAATCTCTGCCGGCCCCGCCGAGCCCTGCCCGGGCACTGCCCCGCCCCGCGAAGGGAACCCCTGGCCGGCGCTGGATGACCAGGGACTCCCCTTCCACGCGGCACCTGCCAGCGCTCGGAGCGCGGCCGGGCCGGGGGGTAGGAGCCGCCGACACCACCCCCGAGCGCCTGGCTCCAGCCCCGGCCGGTGTCGGACCCTCCCGGGGGCTCCTCGTCCGGTCCGTCGCCTGCCGCCCGGGCAGCGGGAATCTCCCTTCAGCCGGGCTGGGGCAGGGCCCGACGGCAGGGGCGGCGCGTCTCCAGCCCGTGCGCGCCCGACAGGCGCCCGGGCCCAGCAGCAGCAGCAGCAGCAGCAGCAGGTGCGCCCCCGCCACGTGGTGAGTTGCAAACCGGCATGAATGAACAGCCGGCCGCCAATCAGAGCCCGTCCCGGAGCCCGGAGCACGCGGGCCCCCTAGCCCAAGCCAATCCCTGGGAGCCGCCCGCGCCCCCTCCGCCAATCGGGGTGGGGGGCGTGGGGACGTGCCCCGAGCCGGGGGCACCCTATAACGGTGAGGAGCCGGCTGCCAGTCCCGGCCGGCGGAGCCAATGGGGCGCGGGGGGGAGTGGCCGGGCGCCCGGCACCCACCGCGCCCCGGCCTGGCTCTAAGCGCCGCGCGCCGCGCCGGCCCTCAGTGAGCGCGGGGAGCCCGCCGCAGCTCAGTACCTGCCCCGCAGCGCCCCGCTGCACCCCGACGCCGACCGCCTGCACCAGGGCACCACCTACGGCGAGGTGCAGAAGATGATGCACCACGAGTACCTGCAGGGCCTGGCCAGCGGCTCCGGCCACCCCATGAGCCTCACCCACCACCAGTGGCTGCCCGGCGCCGGCTCCGGCTCCGATTGGGGCAGCGGCTCCCACCTGGGCCCGGCCGAGCACAGCAAGGGCAGCGTGCAGGGGGCGGCCCGGGAGGAGCTGCCCGGCGCCTTCCACCCGCGCTCCCACCTCGTGCACCAGCAGGCGCCCGGCAGCCACCCGGCCTGGGCGCAGGGCAGCGGGCACCACCTGGCCCCCATGTCCCCCACGTCGAGCAGCCACCAGCCGCTGCTCTACTCCCAGTCCCCGTACGCCAACCTGAACGGCATGCTGGGCCCCCCGGCGCCCGCGCTGCACCACGGCCTGCGGGACCCCCTGGGCCACGAGGAGGCGGCCGGGCTGCACGACCCCCAGCTGGAGGCCTCCCCGCAACACCTGGGCCACCCGCAGGAGCACTCAGACGAGGACGCGCCCAGCTCCGACGACCTGGAGCAGTTCGCCAAGCAGTTCAAGCAGCGGCGGATCAAGCTGGGCTTCACCCAGGCAGACGTGGGCCTGGCGCTGGGTACCCTCTACGGGAACGTCTTCTCGCAGACCACCATCTGCCGGTTCGAGGCGCTGCAGCTCAGCTTCAAGAACATGTGCAAGCTCAAGCCCCTGCTCAACAAATGGCTGGAAGAGACCGACTCCAGCACGGGCAGCCCCACCAACCTGGACAAGATTGCGGCGCAGGGCCGCAAGCGCAAGAAGCGCACCTCCATCGAGGTGGGCGTGAAGGGCGCCCTGGAGAACCACTTTCTCAAGTGCCCCAAGCCCTCGGCCCACGAGATCACCTCGCTGGCGGACAGTCTGCAGCTGGAGAAGGAGGTGGTGCGGGTCTGGTTCTGCAACAGGCGGCAGAAGGAGAAGCGCATGACGCCGGCCGGGGTCCCGCATCCGCCCATGGAGGATGTTTACGCGCAGGCGGAGACCTCGCCGCTGCACCACCCGTTGCAGAGCTCGGTGCAGTGACTGGGCGGCGGGGCAGGGGGCTGAGGGCGCCGGGCAGGGGCGGGGGCAGCGCTGGAGTTTCAGTGGGGGCCCAGGAGCGAGGGACTGCGAGGAGGCCCCGGCCGCGGGCAGAAGGGACCCGAGCCCCGCCAGCGGCCCTAGCCCCTCCCCGGCGAAGCCGCGCTCGGGACTTTGTTTCTGCCGCTTGGTTTCGGGCCCTGGATATCGAGACTCGCCGGGCGGCGCGTGGAAAACGCTCATTAATTTATTCCTCAGACTGGTTCGTACCAGAGTTTCTCTAATTTAACTCGCTGTATTTATTTGACTTCCAAAAATACCGCGCGCTCCAGAGCCCCGCGGCTCTGCAAACGCCGCGAGAGGAGAACTAGCCAAAGGTTTGAATCTAATTTATTCTTCGTTTGCTCCCATGTCACCGGCACCGGCTGCGGGGGAGCGCCCCCCGCTTCGGGCTGGGGCGGGGCGGGCCCGCCGAAGCTCCCCCCGCGGGCCCCTGGGCCGGTGCCGATGGCACTTACCTCCCCTCTCCTCCGGGGGGAGCGGGGAGTTTCCCCAGGGGGACACGCGTGTGCCCCGGGCCCGGCCCTGGGAGGGACGCTGGGGAGCCGGCGGGAGTTGCGGGAACTTGCCCAGCCCGGCTGTAAATATGTGAGAGATGGACACGCGTGTCCGCCGCCCCGGATCCCCGCTCCTGCCCCAGCCGCTTTTTTACACGGACCGATTCCGAGAGGCTATTTTAATATTGTTTCCCGCCCCGTCTCTATTTATTTCTAACCGCGTCCGCCCGCCCCTGCCCCCCCCCCCCGCGGGCAGGTTCGGCTCATTCCACAGAGTTGGGTTCCGAGTTTGGTTTTATTTTTTAATCGCAACAAATGTGTAGCCCGCGAAGTTCCGTTTCTATTTATGTTTATAGTAAATATTTTTATTACGTACATAAACCATTCCCCCAGGAAGCGGTCTCGTGTCTTCTTTGCGGGCTGCTGGAGGCGGCTCGGCCCCTGCGCGGGGAGCCTGCGAGGGCTTGGAGTTAGGGAGCTGGGTCGGGCCACCCCCGCCAGGGCCAGCTCGGACGGGGCAGAGGGTGGCCCCAGCAGGCAGGACACCCCCTTGTCCTGCAGCCCAGGCCAGCAGAGCCGCCCAGTGCTTCAGTCCGGGCGAGGGGGGCTCCGTCGCTTCAGCTGCTCCGACTTGTTTTCCATCCCCGTGGAAAGTTTGAGGCGAGTTGGGATTTTCCTTTGCAAGGACCGTTCCCACCGCCTCGCCTGGCTCTGTAGGAACCAAGCCCCTGTTCCCAGCAGCAAGGGTGTCCCGTGCTTTCCCTGCCTGACGGGGCAGCTCCAGACAGATCGGGGCTGCAGCTGTTTAGACAAAGGCAAACTCCGCTCGGGGCAGGCACCTGCCGGGCTGATCGCTGGAGGGGGGAGCCGCTGATTCCGCGTGGTGTTCGCTTGTGGTCCAAGGGGAATGTGTCACATCTGAGATTCAGAGTCCGTGTTTACTGGCTGCATTGTTTTAAACTCTTGTCAGTCCGATCGCGTAACCCCTACAGCCTGTAGGCAGCGTTTTGCCAAAACTCTTCTCCATTTCGCAGTGTGCGCAACTTGCTAATGATACTCAGGAGCTGTGGACTCCAGAAATCGGTAAATGTTAAATCAAGATCTTTAAACAAATGCGTGGAAGCTCTTAAACGTACAGGGGTCTCTGGAAGAGATGAGCTGTCCGTGCAAGGATCTCAGGAAAAGTACAAATACTGTGCTGCAATGTATATCGCATGTCTCCAGCTTCGGGGAAAGAATCTAAGCTAATTTGTTCTTCATACGCTGCATTTCTTCCGTTTTGTTTTCATTCCAAAGGGTTCCCTGTACAGGAGGTAGAATTACAAAAACGTGTGTCTTGCAAATATCTTCCCCATCATATTGCAATTAGTGCAGTGAGAGAGATGTGCAGAAAGGGCCAAATGTGCAGTGTTACCTGACAGAGAAAGGGAAGCCACTAGTCTAGTAATGTACATTTTACCTGAAAAAGGAGGAAAAACTCCTCCTTATTTTTCATTTGTCAGTCTTAAATCTGAACGTACATTATTAATTTATTTTAGAAGTGAAAGACCTGTAACTTATTTTCAGACTCAGCTTTCTAATGTTTTGTTCTGTTTAATATATCTTTGCTTTCAGGCAACTCAAATATGTGAACAATCTATTACTCACCTCTGTTTACAATTGTTACAAATACTATTCATCAACATTCACTGTTCTTGTTAATTACACTTCTGGGAAACTCCATCTTCAGATCTTAGGCATTTATATTGTGTGTCTGCATACATTTATATGTACACAAGCAGAGCTTTAAAATGTATAATACCAGTGAAAGAGCATAAATTGTATTTGGGGTCCTATGATAGTCCATTGAGATTAATATGCCTTTTGGAATATAAAATACAAGCAGAAAATGTTGGCTTTTTAAATAATTTTCTCACCTTATATTACTGAAAATAATAAATATACAACAATGTAATACAAGAAAATTCTGTCTTAGCTCTCAAGCTGTGCTCTCATGGTTTTTGATGTTGCCAGATCCTTCTATATAGTAGCACATCCTAATATTTATGCCTATACTAGGGTCTAGAGAATCCTTATTTCATTCTCTGTATTTCTAGAAGAATTAACTTGTATCTTTTTAAAGTCTGCTTTCTCTCAGAATTTGTGAGGAAAAGTCACATAAGTGGATTCTTTTCACTTTCACAGATCTTTTGTTTCCAGCAGCATTTGTATGTTGAGAGAACTTTTGAAGCCTGTGTCTGTGGAACTCAAACACTGGAGAAATGTAAAGTGGGTAAAATGTCAGGTACTTAATTTAATTTGCTAGAAAATTTCCTATCCACAGTCTGTAACATTTGACACATTGCTACTTGACTCTGGATACATTTTGTGAAACAGCAGGTGTAAAGGGAATTTTTGTTGACGATCAGACATTACTGTATGTCAGTTCACAGATTTATTTTTTTAGGTGTGAATAATGCAGTTTGCACCCAACATGAAAACTCTTCTGTCTTCTGCAAAAATCTTCTGCTTGGATTTATTGTATTTTTGTGCCTTCATTGTTTTGTTTGCAAATGTATTATTGCTCAGGCAGATGTCACAATCAGCCAAGTTATTATAATTTAACTATCCGATTTTTTCTCTGTCACTTTCAAAAATGTAGTTATTGTGTAGTGGCTAATCCAAAGGATATTAATAGCTACAGCTTTCCTACTCTCATCAACTGTTCCTTTGGACTTTTTTTTAATTTAAAAAAAGTCACATTGGTGGACCATTATCAGACTAAATATCATGTTTGATATCCATAAGTTAGCACACCAGCAAATGGGTTCACCTTGCAGTACAAATAAGCTGGCAAACACTGCAGAAGACCATATTAATAACTCCTTTATAGCAACCACATAACACAGTATTGTTTAAAAGATTCAGCAAACGTGATTAATAAAGCATTTTTTTCAGCTTTGATTACATGCTCATGTTCTTAATTTCTATCTGCTTATGTGACTGTTTCACAAAAATGCAGGAACTTGAAGCTCAGCAACATGAAATGGAGTGTGGAAGTCTGAATACAAAAAAAATTGTGTTTTTATAAATTTAGAATTTGCTGAGCAGATGCAATGGATTGGATAGCGTACGCTCATCAAAAATAAATTAACAATAATTATGAATACGTGCAAACCAGGTTACCATCCAATCTACATTATGAAACTATGGAAACATTTCCAAATTTCAAATCCTTTTATAGCTTTTATTTTTTCTCTGTTTCACCCCCAGACACTTGCTTTTACTTTTGGTATTTATAATGCTGAGGCCATTTTTAGAAACCTTTTGGTGATACCTAGTCAGATTTTTGTTTGTTTAAGTCATGAAAGAAAGAAAGAAGTAAAAGAGAAACTCCAGTGTGTACTTGCGGGAAGTCTTTCCCCTTTGCATTTGGGGATTTAACAGTACAGAATTGAAGCCAGCGCCTGTGTATATCGGGAGCAATTTAGGTAGGCTAGTTAAAAGAAGAGAGACTATGTAGCAAACAGTATTACATTGCTATTTAATAAGAGGGGTCAATTTTCACATTTCATTCCCATAATGGATAAGATGTGAAGTGAGTTCTGCTGAGGACGAACACCCTTGGGTTGTTTGGTTTGTCAGAATATATCAGGCACTTGCAGTCCCACTGCATTAGTGCTCTCGTGCTATTGCACAGCAAAAATAAGAGACACTTTATTTGTGCAATTCTATAATGTTCAATCCTTTTAAAAACCAAATACCCCAGGGTTTGCCTCGTTTAGAAGAACAGTTACTTTTCTCAGGCCAAGCGTAAATAACAATATGGTGTTGGGGGATTTTTGTGGAGGTGTTTTTGGTTTGGTTTTATTTTTAGCCTCAAGTGAGTGTGTTAACATGAGCATTCCGTCTATTACATAGACATAACCCCAGTAAAGATGGGGAGGTAGTTTTAGTAGGTTGGAAAAAGTACAAGTGTGAGAACACTGTCCTCTACCAACTGGTATAAAGGGAACTTAGACTCCGCTCCCAGAGGCAGTGCTTGAGCCACTGCATACATGTCCAGAAAACAGAAGGTGTTTCCGTTGCACCTGCATTCAACTACTGTCTTAGTCTACATCGGTTTGTATACTGCACTCATCAGTGGTGCTGGAACAAGGGGTGCTGGTGGGTTGCCGCACCCCCTGGCTTGAAGTAATAATAGAAACCATGTATTTGGTGTTTTTTATCAGCAGCACCCCCACTATAAAAATTGTTCCAGCTCCCCTGGTGCTCATCACTGGACTAGTCAGGCTTTTAATTAACGTGAAACTGCATTGTGAGAAATTCTCCAATACACCAAGGAATCAATCCTTGCGGTGGAGCTCCAGGTTGTTTGGTTTCGGAGGAGTAAAGGCCTAATCCATCTTGCCTTGCTTACAGGCATAGCCCCAGTGGGTGGAAGCCAGAGTAATGGGGCTCTCTGCAGCCGAGGGGTGGTGGGGCTGGGAGGTAAAATCTAGCAGTTCACTCGGGGGCTGAAGTTGTAACCACAATCCTTCAGTGCTACTTGCCAGCTGGGACAGTTGGAGCCAAGTGAATATGTCCCGGTCACCAGCCCACCCCTTCCCTTGCCTTCGTGCTGCCCACTGCACAGCGATGCAGGGAGCCTGATGAGCCAGGAGGGAAGGTCACGCTCATCTGTGAGCGGAATAACCTGCCATGATTATCTATCTAGCGTGGAGGGGGAAGTGGTTCCCAAAGCCGTTGGCCTAGATATTGTTACCAGAGATTTCAGGGAGAGAGACGGGCTCTATTCTGTGAGACTGGGAAATTTTCAGCAGAGTGGTGCTTGTTTTCTCCTCTGTCTTTAATAAGGTAGGAAACTGATGGGAGAGCCTGCTAGTGACAATGGATGCTATGCCCGCCTGCCTGTCTAGCCAAAGGTCAGAGGGCGTCAAGAACAACATCTTCTTACTCAGGATTCCTGTCTAAGAATGTTATGGCGGCAGCCTGCAAAGGGAGGAGGACCTTGTCTGTGAGGAATAAACCTGTCCTGTGCTAATCGCACACACAGTCAGGGAAGTGACTGGCAAGTGTTGCAACACAGGGAAATTTGCCTTATTAAACACTCTTAGTTAACTGATACCACAGAAACCTATTTTATCTTAGCAACAGAGTCCTGCTATTCCACTAAGTGTAGGTCACACCTAGATCCAGTGCACAAGGGGGCCTGATCCTGCTAAGCTCTCGGTAGAACAAGCTGCCTCTCAGCAAACTAAAGCAGCAGCAGTAGCAACATAATCTCAGCTTGGGTCATTTCAGCCCTGATATGAAACTTTGAAGGAGTGAATGACAGTTGCTCAATGGGCCCACTCCAGCTCCCAGTGAAGGATTAGGCTGTGCGTGACTGGATATACATTTAACTCTGTATTATTAGGGCAGCGGTTCTCTACCAGGGGGACGCGGACCCCTTGGGGTGTACAGAGATCTTTCAGGAGTATGACAGCTCATCTAGATATTTGCCTAGTTTTACAACAGGTTACATAAAAAGCACTAGCAAAGTCAGTTCAAACTAAAATTGCATACAGACAATAACTTTACACTGCTGTATATATTATACACTGACATGTAAGTGTGATATTTATATTCCAGTTGATTTATTTTATAATTTATATGGTCAAAATGAGAGAGTGCGCAGTTGTTCAGTAATAGTGGCTGTGACACTTTGGTATTTTTATGTCTGATTTTGTAAGCAAGTAGGTTTTAAGTGAGGTGAAACTTGAGGTACGCAAGACAAATCAGACTCCTGCAAGGGGTACAGTGGTCTGGAATGGCTGAGAGCCACTGCTCTAGGGCATGGAATGGCTAATTTTACAGGTCTTTTTTTCCATCAGTAAATTCTTTGGCAATTGATGACAAAACTTCCATTGTTCAATTGAAGCTGGATTATACCCTGTAGTTGAGTCCTTATAATTTTCCAGGATTGTGCTGGGATCGTGCATCAGAATTGAAGCCAGTAATTATAAAAACATTTTATTTATCTGCCTCTTTTTTTAGAATTATGTAAATTGAAATAATCAAGTAGTAGTAAGCAACAGACTCAAATGCTTTTGCTTGTAGTTTATGTGAGCTAGAGAAGCAATGCATGTCCAGCCGTGGCACTCGTGTGCTCTGCGTCTTTGCCCCCACAGTGGTGCCTCCCTGCTGCCATGAGAATACCATGTTGGCTGACTGCCCTCTATTGGTCCTTAAAGGGGAAGAGAATAGAGGAGAGCAGATTAGCTCTGATACCGTGTGTGTGTGTGTGTGTGTGTGTGTGTGTGTGTGTGTGTGAATTAAAAGGTACACCAAGCAATTCGAATGTCTGGATTTGGTAACTTCTCTGCTCACAAGGGCCTGACCCAGCAAACCCTATTCACATAAGTAATCCTACTGAAGCCAACAGGATTACCCTGGCTTTACTCCAGTGTAAAAGAACTAAAATCAGGCCATATTATATACATATAAAATTCAGAGAGATACAAATCCCAAACCTTTGATCCAGAGTCCCAAAGAGCATTACAAAGTTGGGGTACAGCTCTAGGGTCAAACTGTGTCTCAAGCTGATTTTTAACATCTGTTGGGGTATATAAATGCACACATACTCACTCTGTCTTAAATTTAGCCAATTGTAGCTAATCAAATGTTTTCTTTTGTGATTCATGTAAACTCTACCTGTGAAAGATCCCTGTAGTTTCAATTAGAACTAATAAGACCAAGCTTCTTTGTGTAAGTAATCATGCCAGGTCTGGGAATTACGAGGTTGCAAAGGCAGCATTAAAGCATATGATATTGTACACACGAAATAATGTTCATGTTAAATCAGACGCCATGAATAATTCATGCAGCTTGATATCACATTGTTTTTGGTGTGAGTCAAAATCAGTTTTTTCTTGTAAGCCCTGCAAAGGAGACATTTGTTAATTACACTTGTGCTATAGGTTCACAAACTGTTGAGAATACTATTGGGAAGGGTGCTGCCTATGTCACAACATTTTTTTAAAAATCATACTTTTAAGATGTTTTCTTCATTTTTCTATTTGGCATCTTCATTTCAGAAGCCTCTGGGGAATAAAGACACCTATGTTCCAGTTCCAGCTCCAGTACCCAATTCATTTGCCTTTTTATGAACAGTCCTATTTTCTTCTTTGATTTCACAGAGCCCTACAGATAGTGATTCACTCCTGATAGCTTTTCCCATATTATCCTTCAAAGCCCTGTTATTATTTAATCCCCACAGAGTAGCTGCTCTGTGATAATGATCTTTGCAGCCGCAGAATAGTATTTCTTTTATCGTTTTCAAAACTGACCTTTCTGCAAGTAATTTAGGTGAGATTAGGGTTAGTATCTCACGATCCTGTCTCGAGCAGCTGAAACCACTTAATCCCAAGTGTGTCTGAATTACATGAATGGGTAAATGCACAAAATTCTGTTTCTACATATCGTATTTGTACGTGTTTAAATACAACGTGCTAATTTGGAACAGGGTCTTCTGACTGGGGGTGTGCTCCAAAGCCAATGGAAGTTTTCAGTTTTTCATAGTGTTTCCATGGAAATTTGGCCTCTTTGTGGTTCTTCATCACCTCATGTTCATTTCTCTCTCACCCACGCAGGGGGACACAAATTTTGGGAGATGTGGCTGAAAATCCTTCTCAATTTAGGGGATGAGAAGAAAGAGCCATTTAAGAACCTCATTCAATTTTAATTTGCAACTGGTCAATTAAAAAAAAGGGGAAAAAAGGAGGCTATAGACTTGTCTGTTTGCATTCTTTTGTTCTGATATTAATAACAATGATAATTATATTAATTTAAATGGCCTGCCCATTGCATTGGGCTTCTTATTTTTCTATTGAAAAATTATTAAAAGATTTTGTTTAAAAGAATGTGGATTTTTTTTCTGTTTCACAAACACAATTATCAAGGTGCAAATAGAGTAAAGACAAAACAAGGGAGGGCTTTTTAAACGAGTCAACAAAAGAATGGGGCCCAGGAGGGAGTGTGGTATGGAAAAGAAGTGTGAGCTAGTGCTTAGAACAAGAAACTGGCACCAGGCCTATCACCAGAGCATCAAGGCTTCTGGCTTCTGTTCCAAGTTTTGCTATTAACTTTCTGGGTGGTCTTAGGCAAAGCACTTCTCCTCTCTTTGCTTCCAAACCCTGCACTAAAATGGCACAATAATCCTTGTCCACCTCAGCTGTGAGGTTCTAAATTAGCTGTTACCACTCAAGAAGGAGATCTTGGAGTCATCATGGCTGGTTCTCTGAAAACATCCGCTCGGTGTGCAGGTGCAGTAAAAAAACCTAACAATGCTAGGAACAATTAGGAAAGGGATAGATAATAAAACAGAAAATAACATCATGCTACCATATAAATCCATGGTACGCTCACACCTTGAATACCATGTGCAGTTCTCGTGGCCCTATCTCAAAATAGAACTGGAAAAAGGACAAAGAAGGTCAACAAAAATTATTACGGTTATGGAACAGCTTCCATATGAAGAGAGATTAAAAAGACTGGGACTGTTCAGCTTGGAAAAGAGACAACTGAGGGGATATATGATAGAAATCTATAAAATCATGAGTAGTGTGGAGAAAGTGACTAGGCAAGTGTTATTTACCCCTTCACGTAAGACAAGAACCAGGATAAGTAAAATTAATAGGCAACGGGTTTAAAACAAATCTAAGGACGTACTTCACACAACACACAATGAACCTGTGAAACTCATTGCCAGAGGGATGTTGTGAAGGGCAAAAGTATAACTGGCTTCAAAAAAGAACTAGGTAAGTTCATGGAGGAAGGTCCCTCAATGGTGATTAGCCAAGATGGGGATGCAATCCCATTTCTGGGTGTCCTAAACCTCTGACTGCCAGAAGCTGGGACTGGGCGACAGGGGAGCGATCACTCAGTAAAGTGCCCTATTCTGGTCACGCCTTCGGAAGTATCTGGCTCTGGCCACTGTCAGCAGACAGGATACTGGGCTAGATGGACCACTGGTCTGACCCAGCATGGCCACTCTTATGTTGCTATGATATGTTCTTAGCGCCTGGGAGCCCAGTCATGGGCCAGGATCCCACTGCGCTAGGTGGTGTACACACAACAAACACACAGTCCTCTGTCTAAATAAACAATCCATCCCAAATAAGTCCCCATATCATAGCGTTCAGCCCATTGAGGCACTGAGAGGGGTTTTGTAACGTTATAAGCTTTGCGAATGCAGCTGGAGTCACCAGAACCCCACTGCTCAAAACAGAAACAAGCCTCTTGGAGAGCACTGTGAAAATACCTCGCAGGTTCCCCGCACTCCAGCCAGCCTTCTCTAGCAGGAGCCTGGATTCTTCAGCAAACCAGGGCAAACAAGACGCTCTGTGGATTTGCTGTGCAGGAGTAATTGTCACTGTCGCCTTCCTTGCTGGGGCTGGGGTACCGGTGAGACTCACTCAATGCTGCTCCCAGCTCATTCGGAACTGGACTAAAACCTGATGGGATTTACTCCAGCTTGCAGAATTCTTAAGCTCTTTGTTTTCCTGAAATTGCTTCATTTATCCTCAACAGCTACATGCAATGTTGTCTTCATACAGAGACTATAAAAAAAAACCCACTTAACTCATCACTTGCAGCACCTGCAGCGTCTAACTCTGGCCAGCTTCTGGCTTATTTCTCCTGACGGCCTGCATTCGCATATGAGAGGAACTGCATGTTCCCTGGTTTTTGTCAGCACACTGACCAGTTCCTCAGTAATACTCCTGCTGCCTGAGTCCCGGTTACTGTCCTTAGCACATCCTAACCTCTGAGCCCCTACGCATATGCCTAAGGACTGCAGTAGTGCCCCCTGCCCACAGGGTTGCACAGAGTCTTCTCTACGCTACTGGAGCAGAACTCGTGGGAGACCCCACACCTGCAGCCCAGAGAACGGCCCAAATTCCCCACTGGAATGAAAAGATGAAACTTGTCCAAGGTCACTTGCTCATGCCAAGGGTGAATTTGACCATGGAGGTGCTTTACAGTCAAAGGACCAATCAGTGGGATCCCTGAGGTTCCTGCTAAGTCTGACTCCCTTGAACAGCAATAGTTCAATGGAGCCCACCGTTGGCTGTGTTTCCTGATGCTCAGCTGATGATCTCCTGCCATCACCAACAGCTGCCCACTCCCAGCAGCTGTCACAGCTTGTACATAACCAACTGGGCTTGCCTGGGTCATAGGTTCAAGACTGGCCCTCTGGCCAGTGCAGCTCATTGGAGGTGGGGCTTTATGCCACATAAGGGCTACTGGCCATTTTTGTCTGGAGGCGGCAGCCTGGGAAGTCGGTCACCTCGTTCCAAGGCTGAAGGACTAGGGTGAGCGAAAGAGAGCCCTGGCAGTAGTTAGTGTCAGGGTGAAGGAAGGAGTAGAAAAATTCAGGCCACTGTCTCTTTAAAAGCCCAGGACCAGGATCCTTGCAGATAGGGCAGGGCATGGTTCCCTTCTCCCAGCCGGCTCAGACGGGTGTTTGGGGTTATTAGACCCAACTGCAGAGGGTCAGGGAGTGGGCAGGTGGCTGGGCTGGTGAAGCACAAAGGAAGCAGCAAGCCCAGTCAAGGGCAGCCAGGGTGAGCTCAGCCAGGTTGCAGCCCAGGAGGAGGCTATGAAAACCTTGACTAGAAGGGGAGACTCTGCAGGTTGAGAAAGCCAAGCCACTGTCCTGAGAAGGAGCGCGGCACCCTGAACACCAGTGGAGGAGGAGGCTGGAAGAGCTCTTTTGACTGCCAGATAGTGTGTAATAAATTAGTCCTCAGGAGAGGGAGAATTCTGGTTAAAAGACTCTGGGTGTGAAAAGATTATCCCTGACACTTGAAGGGAAATGAAGGCAGGGACTGCAATAGCAGTGGGGGGCACTGCTCAGAGACTGCATTCCTCCTAGTCCAGCATCTCCAGGCTGCTGGGTGCCAGGATGCACCGGAGGGACAAATTAGAAGAGACTTAGTGCTGCTCTAAATGGGGCTGGCTGGTCATGGCCCCAGATTGCCAGAGCCTACAAGCAGCCCAGCTGGGCCCTCTTTCCACTGGTCACACTCTAACAGCGGGCTTGAGCTGGGCTGAGTTCAGCAGGGCAGGTCTGCAGCCTTCCTGCTGGCTCTGCAGTGCTGGAGCCCCATGGAGTGGGCAGATGGGGCAGAGGGGCTGTAGTTCAAGTCAGTGGAAGGCTGGCCTGGGACGCCGTAATGGCCAGGCCCAGGTGAGAGGCACCTGGTCAGTTGCTCACAGGAGTAGGGGGAGATGATTTGGGGACTGTGCACTACTTACATGAGTTAACCCCATCTGTCCCATGGGGTAATCTCAGGCTTATTCTGCTTAGCCATTGGGCATGCCGAGTGCCCGATTTCTTCTGAGCTAGCCAAGGATAAATCAGTGTCAGCTGCACCAGCTTTAAGGCCTACCAGGATATTACCTAGGGCTCCAGCCGGGGCACCGAAGTATAGTCTTGTAGCTGGATTTGGGGAGCTCTGTCTGTGCTGCAGCCTGGCTGAAGAATGAAAACCTGGTGCATAGAGAAGCTTTCTGTACACGCTGGGCCCCTCATACTTTCCACCCCCTTTCATGAACCCCAACAAATCACTGGCTTGCTGGCTGATTTCCTATGACAGAGTCTGAACACTGACTCCTGTAGCATCTTGTGCTAGAAGCAGCATTCTTATGGAGGTGGCTGCTCATTAACGCAGAACATCAGAGCAGAGCAAACCCGTAACTGCTCCCATTTGTCTGGGCCTTGCCACTGCTGGGGGACAGACAGACAGATGTCGCATGCACCGTTCAGAGTCCTTAAGAGGGGAACCTCTTGACTCAGTATTTTGAGTGTTTGATATTTTGCTTAGTGGAACATTTGTTATGTCTTTAATTACTATTTCTAAAAGCGCCATGGGATGGAAGGCAAAAGCCAGAAATAAATCGCAAAGGTTGATCAATTGGGCATGAAACCCTTGTTACTGATCACCTTTAACCTCTTCTTAAACTAATGACAGTGCTACCATTTAACTGTCCCCAGGCACAAAGCACATCAATTGCACAAGTGCCATATAAATCATCATGGGTCACAGTGCATTGCCAAGTGGCTCAAGAGTGAGGCTGCCTGACAGCCAGAGGGGCAGGCATCCCTCGTGTACTGTGAAGAGGTCACACGCAAACGCCAGGCTATAGAGTTTTCTGATGCACCATGTCAGGCTGTGCTGGGCCCCCGCCACTGAAACACAATGGAGTTAATTCCTTCTGTAAATAAAATGTCAGCTTCTCAGAGAGAGGTTTGGCACCAGAGGGATTCACCATGTGCAAGACCATGTCATACTATTCCAAATTCTCATCCTTACTATGGAGTATCTGGATTATGGAAATGCCAGTTACTTCCCAGGCAGCATCCTTGCCCCTGAAGAGTTTATGGCCTAAAAAAACGCACTCAGCCCAATGGTTCCATCTGTGTCTGCTCCTGACATCCAAATCCTCTGATCATGGCAGCACAGCTGAGTGATGTGGGATGTCAGGGGCTCATAACTTCACAGGAGGAACCCATGGAACCTTAGAAGAAATAAAGTTTCTGTGTCTATGCAAACGTGCTAAGCAATAAAGAGCTACCAAACACGGACAGAAGAGGGCTCAGACTTTCCTGCAAGGTGTCAGCTGCTTTTAAGAGACAGGATGCTGAAAATTTCAGCTTCTGTGGCGTTGCCACTGTTCTTTGGCATGAAAAAAATCAACACGCGCAATTGGCAGCAAAGCAAAGTTAGCACAGCCTTTCCCAGTAACAATAATATTAATCAGCGTTCAGTTTACAAATTATCCCTGGAAGCTTCAGCCTGGAGATTTGCTGGTATCCAATGCAAAACAATGCTGGCTGCTAGATTTCCACCGTGGTAGCCTTTACTAGGCTGTGGGTAATGTATGGCATCATAGCCCTTATCTACTGTACATCATGCCATGTAAGCATTACGAATGGGCACACCCCTACACTTTGAAGAAAATGCTTGTGCTTAATTATAGTGGGATGGCTGGCTGCACTGTGAATTCCGCCCCATGAGAGATGTTTTCCTCCTTTAAGCTCCTGCTTTTTAACATGAAACTGTCAGTCATCAGATGCCAGCTAGAGCTAATAGGCGCTGTTTACTTCCAGAAAGCATTTCCATATATAGTCACCTGGGCCCAGGGGAAAATTATCCCATAAACCAAGCAGAATTCTATTGCACAACTTCTCTGTGTGCTTATCTATCTTTCCCAGAAAGCTCTTGGGATTCCTTCCTTCACAGAAACTGGGGAACTCCCTTTCTGCAGCTGGTACAGGAGAGGGCACTCTACTCTGGTGATTTCACCAGCATGAGCCTGGGCATGAAAATACCTTCAGCCAGAGAACTCACAGGTAGACTGCACTTGGTGGGACAGGCTGCAGCTCTAGGGCCTTTGGGTCACATTCATCCCCGCGCTGGCACAGGGCTTGATGACTAGACAAGGGGTGAAGCAGTGTGGGGTGAAGGTGGCCGTCCCACCTGGTGCTGGGACTGATGGAGCCTGGTCAGCCCTTGGGGCAGGTTAGAGCGCCTGACGGCTGAACAAACTTGCACCCAGATGCCAATGGTCCTTTTGGGCTGTTCTGGCAGATAACAATATCTATGGCACAGGAACGCCCCCCCCCCCCGCCCCCCACGCACACGCACCTGGGGCTTCTACAGCGTGTGGCAATGGGCCAACTATACTGATATGGCACTGGTTGAAGGGTGGGAAGTGGAGCTGGTGTGAAAGGGCCTAGGTGGGTTAAATCCACTTTGTAGGATTTAAGAGCACTTGGGGTATGCTTGCTTGCTAACAACACGTTCTCCTCCTAGGGGCAAGACAGACACACACTCACTCTCTTTCTCTCTCTCCCCCTGGATGCTGGTGTATATAAAAGTAACAATGACAAAATCATGCCCTTTGCACAAGGCTCTGGCTTCCTCCCGATGCTTGTCCTATGGGTCCTTGTGCCCAGACAACCCTTCCATTCAGTGCTATGGCTAATGTGACTCGGTGGGGCAGGCCATGGTGCCTTTGCTGCAGTGGATTTGAGCCCTTTGGCAAAGCTCTCAGGCCCCCTACAAATGTGTTTCTAAAGTGTTTCCAATCTGCCATATCCACCTTCCCCTTTGTTTGCTCTCCTGTGGCCAGGCTCCGCGGCTGAGGGCTGTGCTCATGGAGGGTTTCTCCAGCTACACTGTTTGGAGCCATTGCCTCTGCACATACCATTGTTATCGCTATATTAGCTATTGACTGCAATACCCCAATCACACTGGCAGCTGGGCACCAATACAGTCAAGTGCTTTCCAGCTGGGCCTCACCAAAGAGCTTCATGAGCTTTAACTTGCCCTCCCGCACCTCCACCTCCCTCTGAGGTGAGGCCACACGAACAGTGTTATCCCGACCATTCAAACACCGAGCACTTTTCTGCTATTCAATGTGCTGTTCAAAGTGTGATGCTAAGCACACATTCTGCCTGCAGGTGGCTCCGGCAAGCCCAGCCCCACAGGACATCCTCAGCAGGACTTGGATTAATATACACGCTACCTCCCTCTCTGCCATTTGGAAGATTTCCACTGAAACTCTTAAAAATCATTTGGGTGTCCTCATCCATCAGCTATTGGAAGAGTTATTGATAATGCAATCATTCCTCCTTGGGTCCCTCCGTTTCCCTTTTTCTCTGCTGCAGACATCGTAATTTGTCACTGCCGTCCCCCTGTAACATTGAGAGATTGGAGTCTCTGCCCAGGTGGATTCCTGGAGCATTGTAAATGCAGCTCAGGGAGGCAGCCTGCATTAGTTACAGCTAACACTTATGAACAGGGCTGTAACACGCTGGAAATCACTCTGCTCTCGTACAACCCCACTAAAGTTCTGTCACAGACCCCAGGGAGACAGAGTAATGTCACTGCTTGTAAGTACACTCAGGTGCCGCTCCAGAGCAGCCAGCCCCACTTACGGCTCTTGAGAATGAATGACCACTTGAAACAAAGGTGGAAATGTGGCTGGGCCCATGCGACTTGGGAAGCAGCTCCAGGAACCTGGCATGATTGTGGCAACAAACAGGATTCACATCTTGGGCAATCTCCAAAACTCTCCACAACTGCATGGCAAGCACCATGATGGGAACAGGAACACGTGTCCAGCTGGTGTCCTGGAGATATAAGGGCTGAGACGGACTCCTGCTCTCCTCTGCACCCCTGCCGTCCCGACAGTGTAAATTCCTGGGCACCCTGGCTGCCAGATAAATGGGGCTGAACAGCAGAGTTCTTGGCAGGCTAGTACACGAGAACAGCATTTGTGCCACAGGGTCAGGAGGTGGGAGGTTTTAAGTCTCCTCTCAGGTGCATGCCCAGCACCGCGGGTGCAGTGGTACAGCATTGGGTGCCATCCTGACACAGGGATTTGGAACCCAGGCCCCTTCTGCCCATCTCTGGGGGAACATTGTAGAAAGGTATTAAAGCTGATGGGGGGGGGGGTCACCCTGGTGTCCTGGACAACAGCCCCCTTCTCAGTAAAGTGGGTTGCATCGTCCGATGCTTGCCTGGGAGATCACTGAGCCCAGAGTGTCTGGTGCCTTTTACCTGCAGCCAGTGTCTAAGCTGGCGCTTTGCAAAGCATTTCCTACGGAGGAGACAAGGCCATCCCTGCCTTGTGACACGGGGGAGGAAGAGCCATGCTTCTGCACTACGCTGGGCTCCTTGCTGGGGAGCAAGTTTAGATCAGGCCTTTCATTTTGAATGTTGCTTCTCACACTGGCGTTTACATTTAAAATTCACCTTGCTGAGCCACTGGGGGTCCTGACATCTCTCCCTATCAGTGGAGGCCATAAAATCCAGCCAGCTTGATATGTGCTGGATCATAGTAGACCCTTGCTGGCTCCTGGCATTAGCACATAAGAATGGCCAGACTGGGTCACACCAAAGGTCCATCTAGCCCAGTATCCTGCCTTCTGACAGTGGCCAATGCCAGGTGCCCCAGAGGGAATGAATTGAACAGAACAGGGAATCATCTCCTGTTGCCCTGGCAAGCAGAGGCTAGGGACACCATCCCTGCCCATCCTGGCTAATAGTCACTGATGGACCTTCCTCCATGAACTTATCTTGTTCTTTTTAGAAGAACTATGTAGGCTTCTCGTGATATCGAGCTAGAATGATCTGGAATCTGTTATGCTCCATTGCCAGTGATGCTGTCACAGGGTGGCTAATCGATTTCCCCAGAGGAGGGCTGAGGCAAGCTCTGCCAAGCCCAGTTGTACCTGGGGCAGCTGTGAACTTCTCTGAGGGCCTCTCTGAACACGGCTGATGTCACCATGTGAGCTCCATGTGCTATAACATGGAAATGATTCTGGGTTTCAGCAGAATCCTCCCACTTGCCACTGTCCGCTGACTCCTGTCACTACAGCTGCTAGCAAATGTGTTTGTATAGCCCTGAACCCAGTTGGGCTCTGATTGGGGCTCCTGGGCACTGCTGTATTAGAGAGAATAAATACTGAGATGAGGCACATGACCTTGACCGATTCTGACCGCGCTGGGGTTTGGCTTTGGGGCTAACCATTCAGAACATGAGGCAGCTTGCCTCTGTCCTCTCCCATTACAATTACATCCCAGGGTTGTGCAGCAGTTCTATAGCTCAGCAAACTTCTCTTGACAGAGGTTTTGGCCTGGGAATGGCTCCCATCCAGTCTTGTTCCTTGCCCAGGTTTCAGGGCATTCTCATGGAGGGAGTGCTGTGCACATCCAATTTGGGACCCCTGCTGGCTCTATTTTCCACTGTTGCAATCAGCTAGCCAGTGAGTGTGTCTATGGGGATTCATGCAGCGCCAGGTAGGCAGCATTCTCTACAGCTCCCTTCCCAGCCAAGGAAGGAATAAGCCATAAGCAAAATGAGCTCAAACTATGGATGGCTTCCAGCAGGGGTCTCTGTATCTCAAAGCGGAGGAGCTGCCTCTGTATCATCCAGGAGGCCTTGCTGCAAACACTTCCCAGCGGGCTCTGCCCTGATGCTGCATTTAGCCGGGTGGGGCCCTTCCATAAGGAAGAAGCCTGGTGGTGAGACTCTCCTAGGAAACTTGCTAAAGGCAGGAGCCTGCTGGCTGGAATGTCGAGTGGACGCTTTCACTGAGCCATGAATGGTTTCTGTTCTGCTGGAAGGAAAGTCTAAGCCTCAATCAAGTCCCCTGACATCTCAGTGTGCAGGGGCAGAGCTCCGCGCTGACGACAGCTGGGCATAGAGGTTGGCATGAATTTGCATAGATGAAATGATTTCTCCTGCCATTCATTCAGTCTCTCTGTCTCTCGGCTTCGCTGTTCCTTTTTGGAATCCAGCGTCCACACAGAAAGCATTCACTGCCCTACAAGCTCTTTGCTGTGGATTGCTTTACACAGATGTCCGCTAGCAATTCCATGAATTGTTGCTTTATAGTCACTAAGCTGTTTGGGAAACATTTCAGATAACTGTCCTACGCATTGGGGTGACTGAATTAATGGCATTTGCATGGTCAAAAAGATAGTGTGAATGGAAAACAAAGCTTTCCCTGTGACAGTAGAGCCAGGAGAATTCCAGCTGGTATTTTCTCTGTTAATAACTGAAGCTGAGAGTGCTCTGCAGCCCTGAATACCTTGTAAGGGGCTGGGGAAATGCACAAGCCAGTCTGTCAGTTTCCCTTCTGAACTTTGGAAATGCCAGGAGAGGAATTCTTTTCAAGTCGTGACTGACATTTCCACAATCTTCCCCTTCCTGCTGCTCTGCCTCAAGGGTGGGAGAGAAGGTTAACCCAGCCTGGGCAGTGGGCAGCACAGGTGTGAACCAGTCACGGTGCATGGGGGTTAATCGTCCTCCAGAAGGGGGCATGGGTGTGACTCTCTCCTTGGTAGAATGTGAATCATCTCAGAAGGGTGCAGAGTGCCAGGAGGGCTGCAAGTCAGGGCTGAGGGGCATCAGCAGAGTCCAGGCCTGGAACAGCTGTGGGACTGGGCTGAGGTGCTTCAGCTTGCACAGCACCTGCTCACCCTCCAGCCAGCACATCTCCCTTAGAAAGGTTACCCAACCCATGGGTTTGAAATAGCCCACCCAGTCCCCAGTGCCCCGTTTGACTGAACAAGGTGCTTATTACAAAGCAAAGAGATTCCAGAAATGTCCCCAAGTGAAGCTGGAGGCGTCTCCCCAGCTGACGAGCACGTGACCCTGTTCACAACCTGGGATATGGGTCCCATTAGGCAGTGTGGCCTGCCCTGAGCCTGGTGGTCTGGACTCGGAAGAGTCTTTGCTGTGTCTGGGGCTCTGCGAAGCACCGTGATCCCAGCCATACATCATCGGGGAGAATGTGCGCTTGGGTAACACATTGGAATAATACATTATTAGAGCAGTGTTGCTATGGTGATGTATTAGGGCAATACATCATTAGATACTGTCCCATTGATGATATATTGCTCCAAACATGGCTCCTGCCCGCACTGGCACAAGGGCCACTGGGAAAGGCTTTCCTTTTGCGCATTTTTCTCCCCTTCCCCCTAAGGAAAAAGTCCAAATATAATGGCATCATTAAGGGAGGCCAAGCCGGGCTGGCCTGGAGCACCACAGCCTCCCTCCCAGGGCCTTTGAAAATGGCTTTTGCTCTGTGCTGAGCAGCCTGCTGTGGGGCCTGGGAACCTGGGGGGCTCATGGGACGTGCCTAGAAAATATGGCAGTGTCTGTAGGGCAGCGTGACAGTGTGACAGGACGTCAAAGCGGCTCTGGCACGCAGAGGATTAAACACCCACAGCCAGCTGCCCTTGCCCTCTGCTCTGGGATGCTGTGGCAGCAGCGGTCGGGATTCCCTGGGGGAGTGGGGGTTATAAAAGGAGACGGGACCAAGAGTTGCATTTGGCAGCCCAGCCACACCTGCTCATGTGCTCTCCCCAGGCCTGACCACACTTCAACCTGAGGGAAGCGCACTGACCCAGGAGCCAGAGCTCCAGGTTTCTCTCATCTACTGACTGACCGTAAGGACATGAACAGCACAGAAATAGTCCTGGTGTCCTCACTGTAGGAGGCAGGCAAGTGCCAGGCCCCCCATTCACACAGCGTAGCAGATCTAGAACTTGAACCGCAGGCATTTGCCACCACGAGCCAAATCTCAGCCATGCTGCTTGCTCGACTGAATGTGCCCTGGCTATGGACTCTTCTAAGCTAGCTGTAATCACTAGGCCAGTCTGCCCCCAGAGCCAGGCACAGAGCTCAGGACCCACAGCTCATGCTCCAAAGCGTGTAAGAGTGCGGTGTCCTGCACTGTGGCTAATGCACACAGAGGATAACAGCTTCCTGCTCCTACCAGTCACTCCTTTAGCTCCAGTGGCAGAGGTTGGGCTGAAGGGCCTGGAGTCAAACCCTGTGGGAAAAGAATAAGAACATAAGAACGGCCAGACTCGGTCAGACCAAAGGTCCATCAAACCCAGTATCTTGGCTTCTGACAGTGGCCAGTGGCAGATGCCCCAAAGGGAATGAACAGACAGGTTATCATCCATCCCCTGTCACCCACTAATATGGGCTCACTGTATCATGATGCATGTGCACAAGAGGACTGAACCAGGATTGCATGGGTACTTTAACTCCTTCAATATAGAGGGCTTGGGGTGGTAGTTGTTAAATTTTTCTATATGATACCTGTACTATGGGGACAGGTTTCAGAGTGGTAATATGGGGCACACTCTTAAGTTAGTGCCAGGACCCTAGAATAATTGTTGAAACTATTTTATATTACAAAAGCATTGTATTTTGAAGTACATTTGGGTGTTGTGTTAATATTTGTGTGTTTGTATTTTGGCTAATGGGAGGTGTCCCTTTAAGGACAGGCTGGGGCACTTGATTGTCGGGTGCGTTAGTAGAAGACCTGGAGCCCTGTGTAGGAACTGTTTCCTGATTGTCAGAGAGTGGAAGAATCTACCTGTCTGGGCTCCAGAAAGGTCAAGATTTCACTGAATAACCTAGACCCAGAGACACAGCACTAAAGCAGGCCCTTGCACCAATCCCTGGTGATGCGCTTCGAACCATGAGGGTATTTAAAGGCTGTCTTTCACTGCAGCAGCTTGGCAGGAAATGTGATTTAACACAATTTGAAGACAAGCATCAAACCCACTGGTGAGGCAGGCTCCACTCATGCCAGCCAAGGCTTTAGCCATTTACATTAATCACTCCCTGTACCTAGGAGCAGGGTTTTGTGAGACATTATGTGTGCACTGGGCTCAGACAAAGCAAGCCTCATTCTGACCCCCTCGCCTAGGGTCTAGGGCCCAGAACCGAGCATGCCTGGCCTCTGACTCCCAGCAGCTATGCCTTTCCCACTAACAGTTTCTGTGGCCCTGCTGTCTTGGTGGGTCATGGATGGGGAGGCACTCTCCCAAGTAAGTCCCAGACCATTCGGGGCTCTGGCATTTAAGACCAGGACTATGAACTGGTCCCAGAAGTTAATGGGGGACTAGCAGAGAGCACAGAGCCCCAGACAGCTTCCATTCTGAAGGCAAAGCAAGACAAGGCAAGGCAAAGGAGGCTGGATGCTCAGGGACGGCTGTGGATAGTGGTATATGCAATAGAGAAACCATAGCCAGAAGCAGGAGCACCCAAGCAATGTGGCTCTGAGCACAGCCATGAAGAGGACATCAGCCAGTGGGGCTATTGGAGCCATCTCTGTGCCATGGCCCAGCCTGTACCCCAATTGCAAAGGGGAGCAGGGGCTGGCAGAAATTTGATGCTCTGGAGCTGCCTAGTCAGTGCCACTTTCTGGAGGGAAGTCGGTCAGTTGCCAGCTCGCTGGGATCTCGGGTTGGTTCCTGGAGATGCTGCCATCCTGTAACCTGTTTCCCTGAGGCAGATGTGCTCCTTTCTCTGACCCAGGTGAGAGTGATTCCAGTCAGTGCTTGGCCCACTTCACTGACACCCGCCAGCTGTGTGGGGCAGGGCTTTGGGTCACGTCAGCTCGCTCAGGGCCGGCTGGGGGAGGGAGCTCCTCTGCTGCGACTGGCTCCCAGGAACACAACACCATGTCCATTGGGTCATTGCTGCCGAGGAGCCCAGGAACGCTTTGTGGCCAGTGGGGTTGGGTCTGGGGTCAGCTGTTGTGTAGTTTGGTTTTCCTTTCCTCTCTGCCTGGTCCTCACATGAGCCGTGTGTGCCCCTGAGTGCCCATGTGCAGGGATGGAGGTGCAGGCATGGTTGGGAGGAGGGTGAGCCCCATGTTGGGACTCTGCCTTTGTACATGCTGCTGTCCAAGGGCCTTTCCAGTCTTTAGCCCCAGTCCAGCAGGGAAACTGACACCAAATGAACCCTAGCTCTTGAACCTCTCTTTATGGGGCTCAGTCCCCTGCCCCACTTTCCCCACACAGCCAAGCCACCATGGGGCTGGCTCAGTTTCTGCTCAGCCTGGGTTCAGAGCCACATCAGCTCATTTTTCTCAGACATGCAACTGTTCTGTAAAATAAACATAACTGTGCCGGCTCGTTCTTCCTGGCTACGGGACATTGACAGATGTTAACATCATTTGCTACCTCATTTGTCAAATTACATGTGCTGCTTCATTTGTCGATGGATGGGAAGCTGCCCAAGTATCTGATTGGTGGTGAGATGGAACATGGGCCTGCTAATAGATGGGTGAGCTCTGCAGCGGGAAATTGAAAAGCTTTCTTAGCAACCTCTTTGTTTAGCGTCCTGCATCACGTTACTAGAACCTTAGCGACTCACACAACAGGCGGGAGAGCACTGAACAAACTGAGTCACAATCCACATTCCTCTGACAGCGGCTGTGTGCTGCAACACAACCTGACAAGAGCCAGCTGATCAAAGTTAACAGCACTGTGCAGTTCTACAGCACTTCTAATGTTCAACACAAGGCACAGATATTACCTGATGCATCCTCCCAGCTCTCTGGCACTACGGATGGAAGCGCTACTGTTCCTGCTCCATAGAGGGAGAAGCTGAGATTTGGAGAGGGGAAATTACTTGCCCCAGGTCACCCAGAAAGCCCGGGAATACAGCTGAGCCCTGCCTGACTCCCAGCCCTGTGCTCACTCCTCCAGGTGTCTCTGAGCTGATGCTCCGGCAAGAGCACATACCACTTTGAGCCTTGAGATGACGCTGCTGCTGGTCATATGCCATAGGTGGTCCACAGGATACAGAGGGGACGGTACATGACTCCCACATAAACAGAGGGTGCAGTGAATGGCTGGGGAACTCCTGACGTCAGTAGTGACACCTCCAAGCCTCCAGCTGGAACCAGTGTGGTACCACCATTGTCTGTGTGCTGGGCCCGTCCTGCCCCTCTCTGAGGCACCAGTGAGGTTTCGCAGGGGGATGATGGAGTTCTGTTCTTCAGAACACTGGACAGACCCCCCCCAGCTCAGCGAGCCTGGTCCTGGCCCAATGTCTAACCTAACCTAAAGCATCAGTCTCCAGGGGCTTGTGATCAGTAGCGTTCCCGGCCCTGAGCGACCTCAGCAAAGGATCTGGGCTGTTCTCAGCTCACCAGGGAAGGCTGAAGAGAGCAGAGTGGGAAAGCAGGTTGCTTAAGCTGTGGCGTGTGCAACATGCATTGGATGTAATTTGATTTTAATTAGTGAAGAAAAAAGTAGCGGAGTTAATAAAGTGTGCGCCTCCTTCTGCAGAGCTGTCAAAGCTGAACTCATCATGTATGCAACCAAGTCAGGAAAACAAGCACAAGGTGAACTGAGGCCGGCCTTGCACAGGCCCCATCACAGCAAACAGTGCTGCTACGGGGGAGTCCTGGGCTCTGAGGAGCTGCAGTTTTGTCCTTACTCTTCACAGGCACGACACACACGTTCACTTGTGCACACACACACACACACACTCTCTCATACACTCGCTCTCTCGCACAGGGAAAGCCACAGCTGGTAAATCCCTTTTGCTACTTTGTGGGAAAGTGCCAGGAAGTTTGTCCTTTGTCACCAGAGCTTGTCCCAGGGACTGTCTGGTACCTGCTGAGTCCTGGTGGCTTTTCACCAGGCCGACCATGGAGCCTGGGCAAATGAGGGTTGATTTTTCTGTACAAGGGTGTTTCCATTTCAGGCCCAGAAGTGCTAAGTGAAGGTTGATGCTGGGAATTTCCATGGGAGCACGTTCTTCTCCCTGCTCCCCTTGCTAGTTGCTTCTCCCCGTTCCTGAGCACAGGAAGAAACCTGGGTCTCTGCACCCTCCTACCGTGCTCCCTGTCAAGGCTTCTAGCTTTCCAATCAGCTGGATTAAATCACGTAACACTGTGAGCCCCAAGGGGGTGTGGTTCTAAATTATCCCTTAATCAGCAACGCACCCTCCCTTCAGCAATGCAGTTTGCCATCTAACACCTATCACATCCCATGCAGTCTGAGAGCAGAGATCCGCCCAGCTCCCTGCACGAGCCAAGCCGTGACTCTCTGGCCAGTAATATCTGCTCTCTCCGTGAGGTATGTGCATGGAGAAGTCAGGATGGCTTTGGACTCCAGGCTGCTGAGCCCAGCTTCCCCGCCTGCCTCCTTTTCTCAGGGCTTAACTCATGGCCAGTGTGGCCAGGTCAGGTGCTGGGGGCTTTGCTGCTGATGAGACAACATCTCTACAGGTCATGGGTTGTGTTCTTTGCCTTCTGGTGCACCCCTCTGAGCTGGGCTCTGTCTCACTGGGGGCAGCCAGAAGATTTGGGGAGCAACAGCAGCTCTTGTATTTAAACCCCTTCTCTCCTTAGCCTGCTTCACACCGAGGGAGGTGGTATATGCCTAGCCCCTACCTCCCATGGGCCCAGTGATGGCTACGGAGCACAGCTCTCTCCCAAGGGGGCAGCCCCACCAGCCTCGGAGCCGTGAGCATCCTTGTGCACTGATGTTGTGTGAACTGGGCTGCCTTCCATCCAGCGGGCCTATGAGGCTGAAGGTAACTGAAGAGCGCTGTGTCCTGGCTGTGCAGGGGATCAGGACTCACCCCCTGATTTTCGGGGACGGTGCCAGGCATTCGCTCCAAGAATGGCAGGGGCCTGAGCCCCCGTTTCTGTTTCTCTGTTGAGCTCAGTGGAAAAGCTGTTCTTTCAGGGGCTGCCAGAGCAAGTCTTTCCTTCTCTGTGTGTGACATGTTACAGGCCATGATGCCAGGGCTTGCCCTGCAGCACCTAACGAGGCCCTGAGCTGAGATTCTAATGTCAGGCAGGCCAGGACATTCTTCGGAAGGCAATTCTGCATCAGCAAGCATACGGTGGATGCGAGGTCCTGCTGTTACTAATAACTGACAGGATTCTGGTGCCGGCGCCTTCCATGTGCAGGGAAATGGTCTCTGCTCCACAGAACCACAAGCAAGGAGGCAAGCAGCATACAGAGAGGGTGCAGGAGAGGGTGGCAGTGAGACCAGGTCCCATCACCTTCACGGCCTTTCTTTGAATTACACAGAAATGCTCCAAGCCAGCCACTTGTAGACGTGGGGTAGAATAATGATACCCAGCTCTGCTACTGCCCTCTCCAGGCACAGATCTCCAATTACGTCATAGATGAGGGCAGTGTTAGTATCCCCATTTTACAGACGGGGACACTGAGGCACAGTGAGTGGTGACAGCTGGTCCATGGCAGAGCTGGGCATAACACTCAAGTCTCCCAAGGGGTATGAAGGCGGAGTGGGCAGTGGCCGTTATGACTCAGTGCAGAGGGTGGCAGGGAGGAAAACGTGGCATGTTTGGGCACAAGCAGGTGCATGGGCATTCGAGGCTGGCTGAGCAGGTGGTGATGAGGTGACACGATGAGAGACCAGGGGCAGAGCAGAGCAGGGCTGTGCAGTGAGATGCTTCAGCCTGGTGCAGCGGAGGAGGAGGTGACATGGTCACAGCAATGATGTGCCGAAAGGGCTGGAGGGGGCAATGGGCGTCATGGGGAGCAGGGACAACAGGGGATGATGAGGCCCTGTGAGAGCGGCAGCTGCCTGGGCAGACAGGAGGAGGCGTCATGGAGAAAGGCAGGGCAGGATTTGGACAGAGCCTGAATGTGTGGAAGAAGGATGGGGACGAATTAGGTGCTGGCATGACAGGGAGGATGAAGATGCTGCTAGAGACTTGGCACCGAAGGGAGGATCTAGCCAAAGCCTGTCAGAGGTGTGGCTGTGGCTGTCCGGGGCCCGGGGGTTCATTACCACACCCACAGTCCCCCTGTATTTTGGATGCGCCTCTGATTCTGCATGCACAGGCGTCACCCCCGAAACCCGGTCAGTACTGGGCCAGGCTGGGCAAGTGAATGATCCAACCAGTGGGCCAGATTCAGTGCAGATGCTGCTCACATGCCCCCTGAGGCACATTGCACACACGCTCAGAAGACCCCCCCGTAGCAGCTTTGCACTGTGAATGCTGGGGGTAGCTGCGGGGAGGGGACGAGCTACCTGCCGGCTACGGATTAGGTTGCACCTTCGTGCTGTACTAGCGGCGTGGACGTGCATGTTCACTGACAGCTCCAACGGCGGTCCCAGCACCTAGTGGGCTGGGACTGAGTCATGTTCCGGGGCTTGTGGGCATGCAGCAGCCAGTCAACACAGGACACACGTTCCGCT
This sequence comes from Chelonoidis abingdonii, assembly GCF_003597395.2. NCBI lineage: Eukaryota > Metazoa > Chordata > Testudines > Testudinidae > Chelonoidis > Chelonoidis abingdonii. The sequence goes on from NC_133793.1 coordinate 799,973, forward strand.
CTCCCCAGGAGGCTCCTGGAAGCCAGGGAGCCCTCCCCAGCCTGCTGACTGCAGCTGTCCTGGAGGTTCTGGTCTGGCTAGAGCAGGGGGCGATGTGGCCTGGCCCTGGCTTAGGCTGGTCTTGGGTTCCCACTTTCCCTCGTCACCCTACCCAGCCCTCATGGCTGTTTCCTTACCCCACCGCCAGCTGAGTCTGAGAGGAGCAGCCTCGTCTCCTCTGGACTCCCAGTCACTCTCCAGGAGCCTTCTTCATTCGATTCAGCTGAGTCCAATAACCCCCCCCCCCGCCCCCACGCACACACACGCGCACACACACACACACAAGGAAATCTCTGGTTTGGGGGAACTGCTGGCATGGAACCAGGGGTAACTGGGCTGGAGTGGAGCCAGGATGTGCCGCTTGGCTCCCAGGCAGAACCCCAGGCTTCTCGCTCCCTCTCATGCATTCCCCCATGGCCATGTGCTCCTCCAGCTGGCCAGGTGCACAACTGGGATGGCACAACTGCCCAAGCCAGGATGTGCAGAGCAGAAACCAGGGAGTCGAGGGTAGGGGTTGGAGCATGGGCAGAAGGGTCCAATATTCGGGAGTGCTTGGAAGGGGCCCTTCACACAGTGACTAGCTCCATTGCAGATTGGACCACGATGCCCTTGGGATGCCAGTGATATTTCAGTGAGCAGCCAGCACCCCTGGTGACTTGAGGGCAAAGCTCACCCTTGGCTGGCCATTTCTGTGCAATGCTTAGCAAGGTCACATGTGGCCTGGCCCAGAGCATGTGGGAATCAGTGGAAGAGCCCCATTGGCTCCTCTGGAGTTTGGCTGAGGCACCTGGTGTCTGAATAACCTTGGCTTCATTAACACATGTCCCCTTGCAAACTGCAGTAAATAAATGATCTGGAAAAAGAGGTAAACTGTGAGGTGGCAAAATTTGCAGATGATACAAAACTACTCAAGATAGTTAAGTCCAAAGCAGACTGCGAAGAGCTACGAAAGGATCTCACAAAACTGGGTGCCTGGGCAACAAAATGGCAGATGCAATTCAATATTGATAAATGCAAAGTAATACACATTAGAAAACATAATCACCACTATACATATAAAACGATGGGGTCTAAATTAGATGTTACCACTCAAGAAAGATCTTGGAGTCATTGAGAATAGTTCTCTGAAAACATCCACTCAATGTGCAGCGGCAGTCAAAAAATCCAATAGAATGCTGGGAATCATTAAGAAAGGGATAGATAATAAGACAGAAAATATCATATTGCTTCTATATAAATCCATGGTAAGCCCACATCTTGAATACTGCATGCAGATGTGGTCGCCCCATCTCAAAAAAGATATATTGAAATTGGAAAAAGTTCAGAAAAGGGCAACAAAAATGATGAGGGGTATGGAACAAATTCCATATGAGGACAGATTAATAAGATAGGAACTTTTCAGCTTGGAAAAGATACTAAGGAGGGATATGAGAGAGGTCTATAAAATCATGACTGTGGTCGAGAAAGTGGATAAGGAAATGTTATTTACTCCTTTTCAGAACACAAGAACTAGGGGTCACCAAGTAAAATTAATAGGCAGCAAGTTTAAAACAAAAAAAGGAAGTATTTCTTCACACAATGTACAGTCAGTCTGTGGAGCTCTTTGCCAGAGGATGTTGTGAAGGCCAAGACTATAACAGGGTTCAAAAAAGAACTAGATACATTCATGGAGGAAAGGTCCAACAATGGCTATTAGCCAGGATGGGCAGGGATGGTGTCCCTAGCCTCTGCTTATTAGAACCTGGGAATGGGCATTGGGATGGATCACTTGATGATTACCTGCTCTGTTCATTCCCTCTGGGGCACCTGCCACTGGCCACTGTCGGCAGACAGGATATTGGGCTAGATGGAACTTTGGTCTGACCCAGTATGGACGTACTTATGTTCCCATGTTTTATGTTATTGTCTCCAACGTGGGATCCACCATCACTGTCCCTAAATCGCAGCGATCATAAGATGGCTGCCAGAAAGCCTGAGGGGACAATGAACTGCTTTCAAACCCAGGCATGGTTTTCACGGGCTGAAAGGCGTTTCTGCCTGTGGGAACATCCTGGTTGATACAATGAGCAGAGGGGGCGAGGCTGCTTTGATTCCCAAACTCGTTTATCTCCCTAATTATCACCAGAGCCAATACCTCCTGCCCTTCCCCTTCCAGCAGCCAGTGAAGGAGAAAGGGTCCTTCTGTGCCTTCCGGCCTGATCCTGGGATGTGCTGGATGCTCACAGCTCCCATGGAAGCCAATGGCCTACAGCCCACATCAATAGCAAAGGTTCTGCTCTTCTCAGTGGGAACACGCCTGAGCCCCGGGGGGTCAGCAGACACTGAGCACCTCCCACATGGGCGGGTAGCAAACAACAAGTCCCCGTGTCCCAGGCAAACCTGTGAGAAGTGGCACCAGTGTCTTGATCAGTTTCTAGCCCTCTCTTTTCTGGGGGGAGTTCATCTGCTGGCTGTGGGCCCTGCCCCATCATGCCCCGTGCTACCCCGCCTCCTTCATGGCAGCCAAGTTAGCACCCAACCCACCCCATATGTTTAGACTGTGTCAAAGCCTGTTCTATTGGGGAGCAAAGTCTTGGGTCGTTTTTGTTCCCTTTTCACTGTTTAACCTCACCTCATGTATTTCTACAGCTGTGACTCCGGAGTAGCTGGGTGCAGAATGCAGGAATGCTCCTGGGGCCAACAGGCCTGCTGGCAGAGGGAAAGAAGACAGGACAATCTTCAGTATCAGCTGGTTCTTCATTTAGAGGACTCCTTCAATCTTCCAGCCCAGCCGGGGGGCAGGTTGTCTGGGAGGCGCTCAGCCCTGGGGCCAATCACACAGAATGGGTTTTGGACACACGCTGCATTCAGAAGGGTTTCCTGCTGCCTTGAGTTTGTCTCCTTTCAGTGTCATTGGATGTCGCCTCGTTCTTTTGGGAATCTCTAACCTCTAGACCTGGCATTATTTCATAGACTTTTATTATGTCCCTCTTGTTGGACAGACTCCGGTAACAATCACTGACTTCCCTGATAAGGGTTTTCCAGGCACCTGCTCATCCTCCTTGCCTGCCCTAGAACCCCTCTAATTCTGCCATTTCTCCCCACAGGACTTAGCTCCTGCCCCACTGTGTCCCATGTCCCTAATGCTGCTCTAACCTCCCTCACTGACATCTACCTTTGCTCCCCTGGTCAGGAATCTTGAAGTCACCTTCACCCTGGATTTTCTTTTCCTCTCCCATTGTCCTTCTCTGTTAATCCCCTTTCCCCACCTCCAGTGAGGGGCAGCAAACCAATCTCCTTCGCTGGCAAGAATGCCCCAGTTACCACCCTCGCTTGTCCACCGGTGACCACTTTACAGCTGGCCTCAGAGGGGGCAAAGCTTCAGTTTTTAGCGCCTTCTCTGCTCCAGAGCTGAGATGGTAGACGTGTTTGCAGGAAAATTTGCACAGACTCATGAAAGCAGAATGACTATGAGCTGCTGCAGCTACCCTCATCCCTGCAGCTCCCTCCCCACAGCCTGGGCAGGTGGCCTCAGAATTCCAGTCCCTCTTAGCAGAGAGTGCCTGGATTCCTCAGGAAACTTCTGCATGTAAAACCGCCCAGAAAATCCAGCTCCAAAGCATGTGTCTAGCCACCCAACAAATGTATCAGCATCAGTGCGAGAACGAGCAAAGTGCTCTGCAGCTGTCCTACACACCTGCAAGGGAACCAGTTAGACCATTGTACAGATAGGCACTGAGGCACACACCACACAGACGTAAGGCCAGATTTTCAAAAGTATTTATGCCCCTAGTGAGATTTTCAAATGCACTAGAAGGTTAGGTGCTTTGTAAACCCCACTAGATGCCTAGCTGCATCTTTGGGTGCCTAAAAAACCTTTGAAAATCTGTCCTTAAGGCATTGGCCTGGGGTCAGAGAGGCAGTCCATGGGGGGAGTAGAACCTAGGTCTTTCAGGACTAGCTCCCTATCTAGCAGACCAGCCTCTCTCTCTGCTGCATGTGGCAAAAAAAGAGAACTCTGATGGATGGGATCAAAACTAAGGCGGTCAGTTCTCTGAGACGCCAACAAATGGTTCCAGGATGGGTGTCATGGTGACAGCTTGAAAAGCAGCACTGAGGTTAGGAAGGATGGAGAATGAGAGTCAGATGAGAGGAGATCACTTAACTCCCAAGGGGTGGCAGGTTCTGCACCATGCTGGGTTGTACAGTAACGGCTGCCGTGCAATTTTACATTTTAACTGAGAACCATTCTGTTCAGTCATTTTTTGTTCTGAGTTTGAGAAAAGGCAGGAATGAGAAAGTGTCACCTGAGTATCTGATGTGTTTTTGCCTCAAATTCTTAGGGTTTCAGCTATATTCAGGCCAATTCCAGAACAAAGAACAGAAACTGCATCCACGGAGTCCATAAAGTTGACGATTATTGTCATGATTTGCATTATTCACTGGGTGCCATCTGTGTGCTCAGCACTGTTCAGAATATGCCAGAAAATCCAGTCCCTGAACCAATGCATCTAAGCTGTGTGACTTTGGATACGATGGCTCAGATATTGAAGTATGAAGTGTAGAGTTATTGACACCACATGTTATCACATGGTCATGTTATATCTATGAGTGGAGGCGCTGATGTCAATAGAGGTTTTAGTTGATTAAGGACTAGAAGATTTGACCCTCCAACTTTCTTTCTAAAGGAAGAGCTGCCCAGAGCTCCTGTCTGTTTATTTGCCTTTCCTGCCTGCAGTGGCCCTGAGATACCTCAGAAGTCTCAGTTTTATTCTCAACTTTAAATATAGAATTTTCTTAGTGTTGGTTTTAAATATTCTCCTGTGAGAACTGCAACTCAGTTGCTGTGGTGTTGTGTTTAAGAGCCTTCTGGAAAGGAACTAGCCTTTAAACAGAAGTAAAAGCAGTGTTGCCAACTCTCATGATTTTCTCATGAGTCTCAAGATTATTGTTTTCCTTAAAGCCCCCAGCTCCTGGAAGCAAGTGATATGTGATGATTTCAGCCTCCATTCTTAAAGAAAAACGAAGTTTCTAGTCCTCGTGGCTGTGAAGAAAGCTTCAAAATGTGACCTCAGCGCACCCTAAAGGGTCAAAAAGCAGAAGGCAAATAAAAAGAACCCCAGATCTGTTATTTTTACATAATCTCATGATTTTAAAGCCAATCTCACGATTTTTGGTGAGCCTGATGCATGATTTTTGAACATTTGGGATTGGCAATACTGTGAAAGTGACTTGAAAATGTCAGTTTCTTTCCTGTTTAAGGTTAGTTTCTAGTCTATTATTTGTGACGAGATAACACCTCTAGAGCCACAGGCAGGTGCAGTATAAACTCATAGGGCCTTGCCCTAGTAAAATGTTTCAAAAGTTAAATGATCTATTCCAAGCTTGATGAACTGCAAAAAAGTGATAGAAAGTTATTGAGATTTTTTTCTACAATTGTTTCAATTGCTGCATTTAAGAGTTAGTAACAAAGAATATACATTAAAAATTTAAACCTAACCATTGTTCCTTAAGTGACTTGACACAAGATGTGAGAGCATGTTAGTATTAGAGCTAAGTGGGTCTAATATTTATTAAATCCTCTTTTCTTTTCCATAGGAATTAGATATAGTGCTCCTGTCAGTTAATTTCTAAGTTATTATCTGCAAAAAAACCCTAGAGCTTTCAGGTGCCTAAGTAGCCCCCGGAATCACAATTAAAGTTGCCCCCCCCAAAATCTGAAATGGCACCTCTGCACTATCCCTGCAGCAGCCTCCACCTCTTAACTTCACCATCTGCACAGCAAGAACCTGAACCCAGCACAGGGACACTCCCGGCATTCTACTGCGACAGTGAAGACCCAAAGGAGCAGGTTCACAGACTTGGGAAATTCTCCAGAAACTTCAGCCCTTGCCACACTTTCTCATCCCTGAGTCCCCAGCAGAGACGGCTCTGCCCCTCTGCTCCCAGCTCTCTGTGCAGCTGCAGCACAGACCCAGCTCACGCTAAGCCTGTATTTTTCACCTTTTAATGAAAGCAGCTGAAATGTCTGAGGTTGCTTCTCAACTCTTCTCTGGGGCCTGGCTTGCCAAGAAATGATTGACGCATTTAATAGAGGCTGTGGGTGCAGAGGAATTTGGCAGGATTCCAGCCTCATGATACACAAAGGACACTGCCCTTCCTGCTCAGGTTTTCAGTGCTCCTGATTGCTCTGAACAAGTTGTCCTGTGTTGTAATATTTCAGTGCTTTGTTGGGAACCTCTGGAAAAGGGAAGAAGCTAATATTTGTAGGGGCTACCATGTTCCATGTAACTGTTCCCAGGCTGGGTGGCATGGGACCCACAGGCTGTATTGTAAATCAGTAGGACAGAGAAAGAAAGAAAGAAGCCAAGCTGCTGTCAGCCATCCTTTTTCTTCTTTACATCACTTCATTGAGAATTAGGGAACCTGGTGTCCATAATGGATGTGCCGTCACTTGACTCTGTGCATGTATGTCAGGCCCTTGTGTGGTTTTTCATGTGTGTTCATGTGTTCACATGTGTGTATGTTTTCCTTTTTCTTCCATTTCCTGGAGCGAAAAATCCCTTCCAAGCATAAACTGGGCAGAGATAAACAAATAGCACACGCGCAGGGCTCACACACACAACCACATCCCTACACACCCAGCTATTGGCATATGCAAAAATACACACACAATGCAAACCCCAGCCTCTGAAGAGAGTCAGTCACTTAGCAGTAAATAGTAATTACATCAATGATATGTCAAAATCAGCCCTGGTAACCTCCCTTTGGGAAAGAGACACTTTTTCAGCCAACTTCAGTGCAGAGCCCAGAAAGAACTGATGGTCTAGGAGTTTTTTTAGCCTTTCCAAGTGAAAGGTGCAGAGTCACCTTTAGCTGTTTGTTTAGCTCAGGAGCTACTGCTAGGAAGAGGGCCCCTGTCAGTGCCTGGCTGCACTGTCTGACCTCAGCGTAGCTTTATTCTATTAAAAGGCTCCATAAAATCTGTGCTGATAATTTTTGATGTTTCTCTACTGCAGATGTAGCTGCCCTTTGTATGTTCAGAGAAATCATCATCTCTGCCATTGCTAGGCGGACAGTTTCTAGAACCAGAGTAGCCAGTGAGCGTGTAGTGTGTTGATTCCCTGAGACACAATAGCAAACTCAGAATTTGCTAGTTGGGTGTTAGTAGCCACATGTGTTTCCTGAAGCAAGACAACGTGGGCTTTGTGTTCTCTGGCCAGCTGGAGGGGGATATCCTCCTTGGCCGCTGAGATTCCCTGGCTATTGAGGTGCAGCTGGCCAATCGTCAGGGTTTGTGATGTTGGCCCTGAAAGGGACTCCATTGGATACCCCCTTCTAGCTGCCTTTGTCTTTTGCTTTTTACAACAAAAACTTGAGTTCCAATTCTGCATTTCCTCTACTTTAGCTTTGCTTTTTGCCTCTGATGGAGGGCACCATGTGAAGACAACAGATTTGCTCCCCAATCTCTTCCCATTCCACCTTGATACAAAAACCTCCCGGGGAACAGACCCTTTGCTCCTTCATACATTTGTGTGGCCTGATGTTTGCTCCAGCTGGCAGCTGCTTTGTGTCTGAGCTTCAGTCGCCACCCTGCGTGTGTTGCCCCACAGCTCAACTGAGCCACCCAGATTATTATTGGCTGCTTAAGTTATACACCAGCACATAGCTCACCAGGCCTTCGGCAAGCTGCCATTACTGTTCAGTCTGACAGGAGAGCTGTGACAGCTGAAACCAACCTATGGTCTCGCTGGTTGACAGATGCCCTACGCTCAGGCAGGACAAAGCATCAGCACCAACTCAAAGGGCTGCTCATATTCGGGGGAATCCCACCCCTGCGGGCCAGAGCATGGCACCACACCTGATCTTTCAATGCCCCTTTGTTATTGCAGCTCACTCATGCTTGGTCAGGGCTCCACTAGCCCTTTTCCATGCATGGCCAATCAATGCTGCCAGGGAGCTGAAAGTTACGTCCTCCGAGTGGAAGCCTCAGTGGGAAAGTGAGTCTAACACACTAAGTACAGTCAGGAGCCCATCGCTGCACCTGCATCCTTGGCCACTTGACCACAGATTCTGGACTAGCCTCAGCAGGTAGCTCTCTTGCTTGTCCAAAGCTATCAGAGCCACGCATCAGCTTGGCTTGTTTTCCTCCCCATGCTGTTACTGTGGGGCAGCATTGCAGAATATAACTCGTATGGTGGATGGCAGAGTGCCCAACTCACCACCTGCAGAGTGATTTCCAACATCTGGCTTCCCTTGATACAGAGGCTACCCTTTGGCTCCAGAACCTGAACATGAAGTTCTGATGTCTGTGTATGAGAGAAACAGGAAAAGATCTCTCATCCCCAGGAGCCTCCTGTCTGTTAGAAATATAAACAGGGGCAATTGCTGAAGCCACCAGGGACATATTCAAATACCAGCAGGAGGGGGTGGCTGAAAAGAAGAGAATACACATGAATAAGAAACTCTTAACTGCTGTTTATACCTGAACCTAGTGGAATGCTGCCTTTAAAATGTACTGATGATGCCAAAAGCCTTAACCCTTTGGACGCTGCACTTGTTTCCTGCAGGGAAGGGAAACCAGAGCCTCTGCAGTAGAACTGATCCTTGAGCCAGGGCACATTCTTTTCAGTAATGCCAAATGAGCAGCATTATCCGGGGTGTAAAGCAGCCTGAACCTTGTTTGTGTGGCCATGGCAAGTGTGGGTTGGAATACAGCTCGGGCCATTATCATGCAATGAACACAACCATTCCTCTGCACGAGGGAGAAGGGTTAGAGAATAAAGGCTTGTTTGGGAGAATTATTCATCGGGTCCCTTCTGTAGGTGGACGGCAGCAGATTAGAAGGAAACATTATCTCTCAGGGCAAGTTCAGAAGGGCAAGTGAAGCCAAACTGGCACAGGCTGAGAGTCTCAATACATTATCCTCTTTGCTCTGTACTGCCGTGAGAACAAAGTACTCAGTGTAAAGGCTCACCCGGGCCTTTTCTTTCCCTGCAGGACGATGAAAGTTCAGCATGAGACGAAGAGGCACGTGTTGGCTATTAATCCACTACAAAGAGCATTTGAGTCTAAAATTTAGAGTCTCATAATAACATTATTGTCTGCATCCTGGGGTATTTGTTTGCTAGGGCAACACAGCACTGAAAAATGTGACCCTCCCAGCAGCTGTGTGCTGCACCCCAGGCCAAGCACCCATTTAACCTCACCCCAGCTTCCCACCTGGTGATGGTAGTGGATCCCCCACTCACTGCTAGAGGTGTTGAGTCCTGCACATGGAAAGAGTTAGAACATAAGAACAGCCATACCGGGTCAGACCAAAGGTCCATCTAGCCCAGTGTCCTGTCTACCGACAGTGGCCAGTGCCAGGTGCCCCAGAGGGAGTGAACCTAACAGGCAATGATCAAGTGATCTCTCTCCTACCATCCATCTCAGCCTCTGACAAACAGAGGCTAGGAACACCATTCCTTACCCATCTTGGCTAACAGCCATTAATGGACTTAACCACCATGAATTTATCCAGTTCTCTTTTAAACACTGTTATAGCCCAGCCTTCACAATCTCCTCAGGTAACGAGTTCCACAAGCTGACTGTGCGCTGCGTGAAGAACAACTTCCTTTTATTTGTTTTAAACCTGCTGCCTGTTAATTTCATTTGTTGACCCCTAGTTCTTGTATTATGGGAATAAGTAAATAACTTTTCCTTATCCACTTTCTCCACATCTCTCATGATTTTATATATCTCTCATATCCCCCCCTTAGTCTCCTCTTTTCCAAGCTGAAAAGTCCTAGCCTCTTCAATCTCTCCTCAGTTGCTGATAAATGTGGTTTCTCGTTGCACTTCTCTTATTCACTCTGCGATAATAATCCCTGGGAATCCCTCTAGGGGGTAGGTTTGTTTTGACAGTTGAATGGCTATGCACAGGGAATGCACTGATGGATTTACATATGCAAATAAATTTACAAATTCAAAGGCACTCCCCAGTGCTAGCTGTCCTCCTCGTCTCTTGTTGGTTGCATTAAAAATGTTCACAGTATCATTATATCATGTCTGGCCTGCATGCTTTCCTGTAAGATGCTTTGGTAAATTTTACAGCCCAGTATTTTGTAAGCATATGTTCTTGTGCTAGGATTCTCTCTAAATTCACAAGCTCTGCCTTCTGGACTGGCTCAATATCTGGCTAGAAGACTTCCAAGGAACCCTTCAGTTTTGCAGCCCCTGGTGGGGGTGACTCAGTCAGGGTGTTTTGCACTGAGGGGCCGTGCTTGTCCCAGTGTGGCACTGGAGGGGCTGTGATCTGAATCAACTAACAGCAACTGCTGCAGCAGGGCAGCCCTTGGCACTAGGGACAGTGCTGTGTGCTGTTAAATGCTGAGGGGGGAGTGGTCCCTATAGATCCCTCTCTGTTGCCAATCCCAGATGCCCAAAAATCTTGAGTGAGGCTCTCCAGCAATCACAAGATTGGCTTTACAATCATGAGATTGTGTGACAAGAATAAATTGGGGTTCTTTTTATTTGCCTTCTGCGTTTTGAGCCTTCAGGGTGAACTGGGGTCACATTTTGATGCTTTCTTCACAGCCATGAGGGCTAGAAAGTTACTTTTTCTGTAGGAATGAAGGCTGACATCATCCCAGACCCACTTGCCTCTGGGAGCTGGGGCTTTAAGGGAAACAATAATGATTGTGAGACTCATGATAAAATCATGAGAGTTGGCCACTGTGCAACGGGCATTTTCCCCACAGTCACAGTAAGAGTCACAGAGGGCTGCACTGGGCTCAGCGCTGACATGTAGATGCTATGTTGCTTGGGGCCCAACAAATTACAAAGCCACATCCAGCCAGTGGAGCTGCTAATGTATTGATAACTGAGGAATTTAGGTTCCTCTGGATGAGCAGCCTGGAGAAAGTAGTCGTTGAAGCTCCCAGGACCCATTGCTGTTGGCTAGATTGTGGTTGGAGCCATTAGCACATAAGTTGTGAATGAGGTGTCTCAGCGGCTGCTTGGCTGCCTGTTATAATGAGGTGACTGTAGTAAGGAACCAGGGCCCGATGCAGAGGGAGCACAGAAAACTCTTTAATGGGGTGAAATGCAGTTCAAAAGAAAACCTGAATGGGAGATCCAGCATTCCCCACATCTGAGCTTGGTGCCTGGCTAGCCCCACTTAGGCAGCCTGTCTCCAGCAGCCATCGCTACCTCCAAATGAGCTGAAAGAGGGAGCATGTGCTTTGAAAGGGCTAAAAAAATGTGGAATATATGTTCAATCCACAAGCTGGTGCAGGCAGTTAAGGAAACTGTGAGGGAAATGCCTTTCTGAGGTCTTCTCTGGGTGTGCGGGAGAAAATTCCATTAATAAGGAGCTATTGAAAGGTATGGCCAAAAGTCTGAACCAATTCAAAGCTGCACTTGGCTCTAAGTCACAGGTCAGGAGCATTTCCAGGGCTGGGATGGGATTGGGAAGCAGCTACCCACCTCTCTTCAGATTCAGTTAAAAGGTTCCCTCAGCAAATCAGTCCACCATGAAAATAGAAGCAAATGCATTCCTGAGAGAGCTATTTAAAAAATGAAAGCAGGCAAAGTGGAGCTGGAATGGGTATGTTTGGGTGGCTCAGGGATGGAGGGTAGACCCCGGCGGCACAGAGGATGGAGATGGCACAGGGATGGGGCGGGTACACCTGAGTGACACAGGCACATTGCTAAACTCTTTGGCCAGCATGAAACCAGGCCTGCTGTGTTCTGCCATCTGGGAGAACAAGTTGCTCTCACCAGCCCTAGCCCTGGATAAGAATTATTCCCTGCAGTGCCCCTTGGCTCATCATCCTGCAGCATACAGGGGCATTGGCGCAGCAGAGGATGCCCAAACTATAGCTTCAAGGGCAGGAGAAGCCTCCCATGAGGAGAGGGTGATGCATGTTCAGCCCTACAGCAGCTACTCTGCTTTTCCTGATGAGCAATGGGCCCCCATGTCACAGGGCCCTAGATAGAGGGGCCCAGTGCACAGCCCCTCTATCTGCCAAGGGATCTGCCAAGGGAGGAGAGCTGGGCAGCCCCACACTATAGTTTTAGGGCCATCATGCTTTCAGACACAGTGTGTCCCTCTTACTGTGGGTACGTCTACACTCCAGCTTCTGTGTGGTCACTCACTGCAGCGATGGGAGGGGTTCTCCCTGCTCCCCAAGAGGAAGTAGCTAGGTTGATGGAAGAATGCTTCTGTTGGCTTAGCGCTGTTTATACCGGGCTTAGGTTGGCATCGTGCTTTTCACACCCCAGCGAGACGTAGCTTTGCCAATGGACGTTTCAGTGTAGACCAGCCCTAAGGGATTATCAGTAGTGAGGCACTGACATGTCTCCAGTGACTAGCTGCAGTTTTCAGGGACTGTTTCAGTCAAACGCTTGCAGGCCGCCTACCACTTCCCATCTCCTCCAGGCAACTGAGATCAGAGGCCCTTTCCTTGCTCACCGCCCCAAGGCTGAGCCTGAATGGGGCGTTCAGAGCATTCTCAGTGCATGTGCATCTGTGGATCCATTAGAGACACTCATTTCCTGGTCAGATCAAATTACTCCGTGGCCACTGGGTCGCCTCCTTCCCATCTGGCCTCCTGTGCGGTTGGGAGCTGACACTGGCAGTCCCTCGGCCCAGGTTGGTTAATTTGCGCAGGGCCCAAGTGTTTCTGGAGACAAAGTGAGAGCAAAACTCTGCGCTTGCAGGCAACATGCCTGCTGAGTGGGGGCCGTGGATCTCAAAGAGCTCCCAGTCCCTTCCGATACTCCTCGAGTCCGGCTGTAGAAGAATGATGGTGAGATGATTGAAAACATGAAGGAGAGGCTTTGATTGATAAAGAAAGCAAAACAGTTTCTCTTATTATGTAACATTGCTCTGTTGAAACAATGCAGGAAAGTTGCCTTATTCCAATAAATCAGCTGCTCAGGAGGCTGCGCTGGGAAGGAGCAGACGTGAATCACACCTTACTTCATACGCCCTGCAGTGCTGTCACGGATCATTCCAGTTTTAAAGATTAATGGCACTTGCAGATGTAGATTATCTTGGCTTTCCTTTCAACTTCATTATCAGAGGGCTCTTTTCAGTCTAATTATTGCAGCTAGAGTCTCCCGGGCAGACTTAGTCTCCCAGCTGTGGCCTTTGCTCTGCATAGGAGGCTTGGGCCAGGATAGATGGCCTGACGCTGCCTCCTCTCCACCTGGCACTTCCCCCTCTCTGCTGAGAGCCGAGGTCGGAACTAACGTGGGCCCAAAGTTCAGTGTGGACAGCTCAGGAAAGGGACACAGGAAGAGACATGGCATGGCCAGGGGGCCCAATTATTGCACAGGGCTGGAGGGCCGCTGAGGAGGAGTGGCTCAGGGTGCGGTACCCTTGCTTTTTGCAGACAACCTCTGGCCTGGGAGAACTGAGCCCCAGTGACTGCTGGCTCCATCCCCCTCTCCAGGGCTGCATTCAGGGTGGGACAGCCCTGCAATGGGCGAAGGAAATGTAACCCACACACCTTCTGGGGGTGGGGTTCTGTCCCATCTAGTGGCACCAAGACCACATCGAGCGAGTTAAAATGCTTGACAACCTTAGCTAAATGCAGTAGAGGCTCATGCACTAAGCTCCAGAGGTCCCCGGTTCAAGCCCACCTGCTGACGACTGGGGTTTGTCAGTGTTACAGAAGCACAAAGCACCTACCAGGCCCAGGTAACAGAGATCCTGGCAGGAGCAGCCTCGCCAGGCACTGATAATCCAGCTCATTCACTGATTCCAAGTCAGAGGGGGTTGTGACTAATCAACTGATTACATCTGTGACAGACTGTAGGGCAGTGTGAGGCTCTCCTTCGGGGCACACAGCATTACTTGGGGTCCCAAGCAGCTGGGGGGACAGACAGACAGCGAGCAGTAAGCCACCTTCCAGGCCCCACAGCATTGGCAGAGGAAACACAAGTGGTTGTTAAAGTAACTAAGAATTGTCCCCTCCTCCAGTACTGAGCTGAGGCCTGAATCCAGCTGTGATTGCCCCAGTGCATGTTCCCAGTCGGGGCTGGGAACAGTCGGCCTTCAGGGACAAGTCTCCACCCCACGTAGGGTGACCAGACAGCCTAGCCCCACGGCAGAGAGCAGGCGAGAGTGGTTGGAGGCGCCCTCCAAGTGGCTCCTGCAGCACAGCCAGGCAGGCAGCTGCTAATGCAGGGGGAACAGCTTGTTGGCCACCCCAGCAGCTGTCAGTGGGCAGGAGGAGGCCATGCTCCATGCAGTATGGCGTGGGGTGCGGGAAGGGGCCCTTCCTCGATCTGAGCTGGGGCTGTGTGGGGCACCTGGTGGGGAGGGGGACTCAAAAGCTTGTCCCCCCTGCCCTGGGCACTTGCACGGTGAACAGAGCACTCCAGCTTGCCTTGCCCCTTTTCTGCTTCCCCGGACACAGCCCTCATCCCAAACCCCGCCTGCTGCTGTGTGGGGTGGCACCAGCTCCCAGCAGCTCTCCACCCGCCCTGCCGGCTCAGGCTGGTGTTACGGCGAGGCTGCTCTGTCCCTGCAGAATATTTGACCAGACCCGCTGCAATTTGGGCCCATGTCTTGGATCCCTGAGGCTCATCTACCAGCGTGCTTGGTATCAGCATTCCAAAAGGCCCTGGTGCATTTACTGGGGGGTGGGACTACATACTATGAAGGCATTCAGAGCTGAACCCCCCCAACCCAAACCCCAGATACCGACGCGTGTCCCAATCCTGCTATGTGCTGTGTGTCTGATTGTCACTGTGTGCTCCTTGAGGCAGGACCCGTGGCTATGCTTGGCTAGTCATCCTCAGTGCCCTGTGCTGATACTGCCCCGGGAGTGGGGGAGCCCGAGACTTTCCTTCCCCCGCCCCTCGCTGAGGTCCCAGCCCCACTGACACCACCATCTGCTGAAGGAGTGAGCTGGCACAGCTTGCTGGTTGAAAATAAAGCCAGGGCCTCGCTGGAGTCTCAGATGGAATCTCCGGGAACAGATTGATCTCATCCCAGGAGCCTTTCTGGGGATTCAAAATGGCACAGGCAGTTACTATAATTCATTGGGTGGCTGAACTCCCAGCGCACAAAGACTTGCCTGCACATGGCAGGTCACCCTCTGGCTTCAGGGGCTGCTGCCCCTTCCCTTCCACCAGGGACTCAGGTCGCCCTGTGCTAGGAACTGGTTCGGTAGAGTCAGCAATCCCAGCCCCGGTAAGGAAAGAGAACATCCCAGCCCAGGACAAGCTGTCAGCGGGCTGCTGGGTGAGACGGAGAGGCCAGTGTCACAGCTGAACTGTGCTGCTGGTGGAGGAAACACTCACTGCTTGTGTGTGGCACCTCAGTCCTGGCTCAGCCCATCTCTGTGGGTAACGCAGTGTTCGCACAGCCGAGGACTCTGGTGGCAAGCGGGGCAGATGGGCTGGGCCACGAGCTGTGGAATCATCTGGAGCTGGAGGGGAAGTTGGAAGAGGAGCTGCCATTGTGGGAGTTTCTTTTGCAAAACAAGAACTGGTCCGGCCAGCTCCTCACTCCAATGTCCCCCAGGCTCATTATACCTCTGCCCTTGTTGCCTTCCAAATGGGGCTCGTCCCGGTCCCTCACGGTCCCACCAGGCAGCTGGGTCTGGGTCTCCTTTTCCCATGGCTGAGCCCAGAATGCCAGGCCCTGGACTGGTCCAGCGCAGGCTTGCTGCCAGCTCCCTGGTAGAATGTATCTGGCTCAGGGAAGAGAGTGGATAGCAAAGGTGGGGAGGTGCTCCCCAGCCAATGCGCCCGTCACTTCTGTTGTGTCCCTCATGCAACACCCTGGCCCCGTCCCTTGCAGTGACACTCGACTGTTAGCACGTGGTGTGTGTGGACGCATCACTGTGGCCATGCACATGCAGGAGTGTATGTACATTGGGGTGCGGGTGCAGTGTGTCTGCTTGGACATAGGCTTTCACCTGGGCAGGGGAGACCCCGGGATGGAACGCTGCCCTGAGCTGCCTGTTCCATCTGATCAAGCCGTGATTGCTTCTATGTAAAGATAAACTGGTCATTGTTGCCAAAAATAAATGTTAGTGTTCCAAATCCACACTTCAATAGCACCAGCTCATTAGAGATGCATATCATTTGGCTCCAGTCCCACACCTTCCAGCTCGTTATAAATATGCAGTTGCTGCTGGCTCTACCCCAATCATCTCTGCAATCAGAGCTTTTAATTAGGTTAATTAAATTGTATCAAACCTCACAGGGACGCAGTTCACTGATGCTGATGAGGCAGCCAAAACAGACCTTAACTCCAGCTCTAATGAAAGCCCTGCCGCCTGCTGCAGCTAATGACAATGCATAATAAATTAGAGCTTCCCTAGAAAGGTGCATCAGGGCTAGTGCTTAAGTAAATGATGATCTATATTCACTAACTTATTATTTCTGGCTGCAGGTCTGCCAAGCCAGGAACATCCTGGGACCATGTTCCACTAAAGAATGGATTCCGACCTGCTCAGAGCCCACCATTCGCCTTAGATCTCTACCCATGCCAGAAATGTTTAGTGCATAACATATCTCAGACTAAATGTTTTGGCATTTTGGACTTTGTGACAGAGCTTGCTTTGCCAGGATGCGTGGCTGCATTATCTATTTATTTATTAGAAACTCTCCTCAAGTTCATTTGACCAGGAGCTTTTGGCTGAAAGGACAAACTGAATTTTGATAAGAAAGCTTCTAGCCTGGGATTTCCTGCGAGTCCCACTCTGACTGTTGTCCTGTGATTGGCCAGATGTCAGAGGCCCAGCCCACACCTGACTCACAATATACCTGCCTGTGGGTTGGCTGGTTTGGGGAGCTCAGAGAACTCAAGATTTTATCCTGCTCCATTTAATAACAACTCATCACTGCCCTGTTCTGCTCTTGCTGCAAACATTCATTGCCTTGCAGTTGTCAAAGCCAGGGCTAGAAACCAAGAGCCCTGCCTCTGCTCTGCAACCCTGGGCACATCACTGCACCTAAGAATATGAGAAAGGGCTAGGAAGCTTCTGCTGGTCTGGGAAGAGCAGCTGGGCTTGAAGCAGTGTGATCTAGCAGATCAGCACCTGGGCCACCCTCAGAGCCCCTGGAAGGCCCTCAGCAATGCACTTCACCAGCCAGGCCTTGCTCCTGCCTTTGATTTCAACAGCCAGAGCCTTTGAACTGCTAACAACAGCCCCACCCCAGTGGGGCATTTCAGCGTGAGGACAGAGGGATTCAGTGACCTGGCCAAAGTCACTCAGGGAGTCTGTGGCAGAGTCAGGAATTAAACCCACATCTCCTAAGCCCCACTCAGTGTCATTACCCCAGTGCAGGCTCCTGGCTTTTGGGCAGCAAGGCAGGGCCACAACTGGGCCCTGAGATGGTTTCACTGGTAACTAGGATCCTGTTTGGGGCTGGCCTTGTGGTTATATCCCGGGGAAGAGAATTTGGTGCTGCTGCTGAAGCCTCAGGCACTAGGGCTATTTCTGAGTAGTGACTGGGAAATCCAGGCCTGTTGCGCTGACCTGCCGTCTGCATCAAACTCCCTCTGAAAATGATGCCTACAGGAAACCCATCTGATATGCTTACGGACTTCTGACTCTGCTGCTAGTAATATATCGCTGCAGTTGCCTAGAGATAATCCTGCAAACATTTTAATGTACCCTGCTATTAACTTTTATAGGCAGTCATTATCAATTGAGTTCTTGGGCTTGAACAAGGAATCACATGAAATTGTTATATGGCAGAATATTATTCAGAGTCACCTGAAACCCAAGCCGTCAATCTGTGGGGTATTTTGATATCTGCATTTGGCAAACTGCATGGAATCTCCTCACTAAGGAACTTGTTGGTTCAGTCATTGTTCTGATAATTTTAGTAGCAGAGCAGCAAGCAGACACTCTCCTCTCCTGCCCGCAAGGTCCATTGAAGCACCAGCTGGAGTATGTAAGAACCCACTGATTTCCCCTTCTCTATAGCCTACACCAGCTCATGGAGATAGGTCAATGACACCCTCAACATGCAGCATACTTGGTGTGTGGCCAAGATGACACAGGCTACTGCTCACACTCCTGTCTCCTATGGACTGTCCATCTTCGAAGTGTTCTACAGACCGTCGAGCATTAACTCCTCACCAGGCAGCCCCAGCCGCTATCACTCCCTTTATAGATGAGCAAACTGAGGCGGGGAATTTGGGCAAGACCTTGCCCTGTTTTTGCCTTCTGCAATCCCATGCAAATCAGGCCAGGATCTGGCCCTTTGAGACTTACCCGAGTCCAGAGAGAGAAAGTCTTGGGTCCAGAATGCCTGACTCCTGTTCTGCTAACAGAGCACTGGACTGAACCACTAGGGCACTCTGGCCCAAGTGTGAAATTAACAAAGCTTTGCACAAGGGCATGCAGAGCACATCTGCAGCAGAGATCTGGCTGCCCTAACACACGCGCATGCACACAGAGCAAAGGGATAATACAAGACAATGAGATGTGAATGGTCATGCTAAAACCCCTCCTTTTCTTCATTTATTGCCCTCAAAGTATTTGTAATTGTATCTGTATGCAGGGAGCAGACTGTGGGAGGAAGCTGGTTTCAGTGACTCCTGAATGGACATGTGTCATGCATGGCAGGCAGCCAACAGCCAATCTGATTCCACAGGTAGAATGGGAACCGAGATCTTCTCCAGCGAACACACACCTTTGATTAAGCCAAGCAGCCCCTGGCTGTCAGTGCTCCAAACACACCAGAAACTGCACTGACTTGGCTATAAAGAAAAACCAAAACTCCTTCCCTTTTCCAGCAGGTGCCCAGCTCTTAATTCTCCTGCTGGCCCCGCACGTCTGCACCCCGGAGAACAGGCTCCTGGCACCAAGAAGCCGTGCTTAACCTGTGACACCATTTCCAGTATTTAATTACCTGAATGTTTCTCTCTACTGTGAGCAGTGGCCGCGCTGTGAGACGTACAGACACAAAGCTGGATGTGTCAAGGAGATAAAGGAACATCACTTTATTTCTTTGAAATAGTGTGTGTGAATTTTGTGCTGGTGAAAGATGCTGTGCTGACAATCCAGGAGTTCTCCGCTGAGCACAGCAATGCAGGGCAGTGAGCATGACTCAGCCCTGACATCCAAGGGTGAGGGGGCAGGTGGGTTCACTCTCTAATGCCCATTGAATCCTGAGGCCCTCAGCTGAAGCTGTAAGTCACATTTTATAGCATGGGCACTGGGCACTGGGTTCTGGGTGGAGCTCTCCAACTTATTCCTCATTTGCCATCAGATGCTAAAAACATTCAGTCACTACTGCCACAGGTTGGATTTGAACTGGCGCCCAAGGGTTCAGAGACTCCATATCACCTTCTCAGCAAAGGAGCTGTTTGAATGTATGCAGTGAAGACAACTATTTCTGTGCTCTAGGAATTTGGAGAATTTCCTTGGAGAAGGGATCTGGAGCCTGCCCTCCTGTGCATCTGCCTTTAGTTTACAGGGGAGGAGTTTGTGTCCTAACCACAGGCAAGAGACCCAGGCTACCAGTGAGCAAGGTGAATGAGGGAGAAGTTCCAATGGTGAGGTGTTTGCCACATGCCTCAGACATATACACACACAATGGACATTCCAAACCCTACACTGATGAGCCGCTCTAGCTCAGCCTGTCTCTGAACTCATAATTGCCTTGATTTCTTCCACTGAGGCTTTGAATTTTTGGTTTTCACGTCCACCCTTTCTAGTATTTGTTGCAACTCAGCTGAGTTTACGCAAGGATGAAGATTATACTTATTTATGCATTTTGATTTCAGCCCAAAGAAAGCTTCACCCCAAAAGTCACAGATGCAATACATTGAGTTCCCTTCATATTAATGTTAACGAATAATACATCTTACAATTTAGCCCAATTGATTGTTAAAACAAATTTCCCACTCTGGATTACACATTACACCAGAATTCATTGAAAATTAATTTAGAACAATCTTATTGACTTTTCACACCTTACACTTTTTGCATTTTTCTGAATATTGCCAATGCCAACCTCAAGCATTCAATATTCAAGCAGATTGCCTTAACAATCAGGAGATGCCTAAAATAAGAGCACTTTGCATTCTGGCTACTGAGCCTCTAGAGGTTACATTTCAGGCTTTTCTCCATAGCCAGGAAGAAATTTTTTTTAAAAGCTGAGTCTCTAGTAATCACCTGACTCCTGGAGCTGGAGTTTTAAGGAAAACACCAATTATCGTGAGACTCTTGAGAGTTAGCAACACTGGGAAACAGAGAGTTCAGTTTCTCTTTTATAAGTGAAAGTGACTGATTTGCTAAATTCTCACACGCTAGCCCATCTCTGCCACCATATTGTTTCAGTTGCAAACACTCCAGGGAAATATTAATTAAAAAATAACAAAGAGCTGCTACCCCTGGAATTCTCAACAGTCCTGGAAACATTCCTGTTAGGGGAAGTTTTAGAACAGCTGGACCAGAGTTAGACTGACAGCAGCCCTGGAAGCCTGCCCTCAGCAGAATGGTTAGGCCCTGGAGGTCTTTGGAATTGAATACTAAGGTGCTTCATGTTAGAGGCAGCTGGCTCCTAGAGGACCTGCTAAGCTGTTCTCTTGGCCAGTGCACAAGAGCGTGGCACCTCCTAATTAAATTAGAGACAGGCAGGTGCCACATTTTCTTGTTTTTGTAAATATAAAGAAAGCTGATTTGGGTTCCAGTAACTTCCCCCGCTGCGCACCCTGGAGAATCACCCAGCTTGTGAGAGTGCCTTACAGAACGCCGTGGCCAAGTGCGAAATGCTGAGCCAAACGTGAGACTGAGCATGTCACTTGGAGAATGTCCCTAGTGCCAGCTGGGAGTTGAGTGGAGAAGATACGGACAGACATCAACTTGCTTTATTGCTTCATGTTCTGACAAGTCCTGGTACCATGCTGCTCTGCATGGCTGTGTTCACAGGCCAAGTATTGCAGGATATGTATCACAAACATGTACCCATAGCTGGGATTGCACAATGCCCAGCGTTGAGAAGGGTGGACACATTCATTGACATTTATAGAGACAAAATGGCAGGAAGTGCTGGACAGCTCCCCCTCTGTGCAGCTGAAAACAGTGGGGATTACAGGACCCTGCCCTGCCTCCCACGACTTTAAATAACGACCCAGGAGAAGAATACAGAAAACAGAAAATATTTTTTCAAATTCAAAAGTGAATTCCAGTGTGACCATATTTGTGACTGCACTTGGGCAAAGGGTAAAAAATTATTTGCCAATTATTGTATTCCAAAAATATAATCATTTGGCTGAACATCACATTCTGCAACTTTTTATGAATTTACCCCACTTTGCAAATTGGCAGGTGTGTTTACAAGATCATATTGTTTTAATTTAACAATGTGGTATTTTCTGAAAAAGTCGCCAACATTTAGAAATGCTTGGAGAGAGACATGGCATTCCTGAGTTCTGATCCTGCCCAGATTTTTTAAAAAGTCACCTGAAGACCTTTATAAAGTATCTGGCAACTGGTGTTTTAGAGATTAAAGGGATGGCTTTATTTACCAAGCAGACTGTACTTCTCAGTCAAGCCCTGGACATCATAGCACACACAGCAATGCACATCATAGCCAGGGCTGAGTTTTGGATGGCAGCTGTTCCCCATCACTTAGTCCTCTGCCTCCTAGCCCCACACTGTGGAACACTACTGCCATCTGCTGGGCCCCTCATTTGTAGTGCGAATTCTATAAAATTATACTTTGTGCTGCTGACTCATGAGCATTTAAACATTCTTGTTTTATTCACCTTTTGTAAGGAATTGGACCCCAGCCGTTGTTTCAGCTAAACGTGGCTGCTAGATGATCACTAAAGACACTCACGTAAGGAGGGTCTTCCATCTGCAGAGTTTAATTGTCCTTAGTTTAATCCAATTCCCCCTGTAATGACAGCAGCCCTGCCAAAGTCCATTCATGCTGGGTCTGCAGAGTTGGCAAGTGGGTCGCTAGCTCCAGCTACTTATTGATGTAGTCAGTATAGTTTAGAACAGGCCCTGGCGTTGGAGGGGAGGTAGTTTGCTCTAATGGAGACTGGGATGCAGCGGAAGTCAGGTTCCAAACCTAGCTCTGCTCTTGAACACGGCACACTGGCAAAATTTGCAGTCACCTAAAGTGAGGCACTTTGGCTGGGGTTGTCAAAGGAGCAGGGCGCTCAAAGGCCATTGCACTTTAGTCCCTAGGCATCTTCAAAAGCCCAGCCCTCAAGCTGTAGGAAGGATTTTCAAAGCAGCCTGGCTCTCAGAGATGAAGCACCTACCTAGAGCTGATTTCAGTAGCAGCTGCAGCTCTAGAAGTGGCCTGCTTTTCACTGTGGTGCCTCAATATAAAGCCAGAATCCTAACTTCAGGCACCCCCACCTCTGAAAATATTGGCCTGCCTCCATTTCACTCTCTGCAGAAGAGAGAGGAGAGTGGTTTATATGCATCACTGAGTGATGAGAAGATTCATTTATCTGTACCATGCTTCGATGATGTACAGGATTAAATATTAGTACACATTTTGCAGTCAGCACAGTATGCAGAATTCATATTAGCATTTCTGCCCTGGATTCTGCACACAAAAGCATCACTGAGTAGAAGGATCTGAGGACAGTTTTATCTGTCTGCCTAGTATTATCTCTACCACACATTTGGACTGACAACTGTTGCTGAGTTTTTTCCTCCCCTTCCTGGCAGATGAACCAGACAAACACTCCAGCCTCTCAGAACATTTTTATAGCAAGGACTTCATTTCAGTCCATGCTGGGAGTTATTCTCCTACAAAACTGGGTGACTGGGCAACAAGATGGCAGATGAAATTCAATGCTGATAAATGCAAAGTGATGCACATTAGAAAATCCCAATTATACATATGAAATGGAGTCTAAATGAGCTGTTACCACTCAAGAAAGAGATCTTGGAGTCAATGTGGATAGTTCTCTGCAAAGATCCACTCAGCGTGCAGTAGCAGTCAAAAAAGCGAACAGAACATTGGGAATCATTAAGAAAGGGATAGCTAATATGACATAAAATATATTGTCTCTATATAACTCCACAGTATGACCATATCTTGAATACTGCATGCAGATGTGGTTACCCCATCTCAAAAAAAGATATAATGGAATTGGAAAACATTCAGAAAAGGGCAGCAAAAATTATGAGGGGTATAGAATGGCTGCAGTACAAAGAGAGATTAATAAGATTGAGGCTTTTCAGCTTGGAAAAAAGACGAAGAAGGGGGATATGATCGAGGTCCACAAAATCATGACTTATTTACACCTAATCCTGCCACAAGAACCAGGGGTCACTCCATGAAATTAATAGGCAGCAGGTTTAAAACAAAGGGAAGTATTTCTTCACACAATGCAGTCAGTGGAACTCTTTTCCAAAGTATGTTGTGAAGACCAAGACCGTAACAGGGTTCAAAAAAGAACTAGATAAGTTTATGGAGGATAGGTCCATCAGCCAGGATGGGCAGGAATGGTGTCCCTAGCCTCTGTTTGCTAGAAGCTGGGAATGAGTGACAGGTGAAGGATCACTTAAATGATTACCTGTTCTGTTCATTTCCCTCTGAAGCATCTGGCATTGGCCACTGTCAGAAGACAGCAGACTGGGCTAGATGGACTTTTGGTCTGACCCAGTCTGGTCATTCTTATGTTGATGTAAAGTGACGGACTCCATTTTATTTAAACTTCTATTTGCTTTACAACACATTTCTATTTGGTGTCCCTGTACCATTCATACCATTCCTTTGCTCTTGTGTAATGAAGAGTTTTGTTAACATACAAATACTGAGATTAATTCTTGCTAAACAGATTTTAAAAAAAATTAGGTTTTTGCATCACTGCTTTTAGAAGGAAACTAGGACCCTTCCTTAAGGTTCATACATAGAGAAAAGAACAGACCCTGGTCACCTGGGGACTAGGAACACTTGCAGACAGGGGATGGATCACTTGATGATTCTGTTGTTCTTTTCCCTCTGAAGCACCTGCCCTTGGCCACCGTTGGCCAACAGGATACCGGGCTACATGGACCTTTGGTCTGACCTAGTAGGGCTGTTCTTATGTAGGTAATTCATCACTTGCTCCTGCACCAAAATGTTTCTTAAGGTATGTCTAAGTGCTACAGTACCTCAGCTGAACTGAGACAGCTGCACCGCATCTGGTGAAGACGATCTGTACCGACGGGACAGAGCTCCCCCCTTGGCATAAAGTAACCACTTCCATGAGCAGCATAAGCTATGTTAGCAGGAGCAGCTCTCCTGCAGACACAGAACTGTGCACATGAACGCATATATCGGTGTAGCTCATCGCTCGGGGGGGTTGGAATATTCACACCCCTGAGCGACACAAGTTTTGCCAGCATAAGCTATGTCTACACTACAGCCTAAGAAACAAAGTAAGTTCTCCTCCAAGAGCATCCAAAGGGGTCTCTTCATGTGCACTAGTTGTCTCTTCAGCCTGAGCCTGTCTGACATGAGATAGCGAATGTCCTCACACGGGCACAGGTCCCAAGGACATGTCAACTAACTGTCCCCATGTGAATTCACCCTCCAGGCACTCAGACTCCATAGCAACAAGCAAAGTATACACAGAACAGATATCCTGCTGCCTGCCTCTGGGGCTGAGTGGCTACCCCTGTTACATCTCAATCTGAGGAATGCTCATGCTCAGGCTCACTGGGAATCTCCCTCAGAACAGGCAGGGCCCTTTTGGAAAGTTATGAGACACAAGAAACCAAAACACAAAAGCCACAAAAGTTCGTGTGACCCAGGTGCGGTTATGTAGCACCTATGGCTTTCTTGGGGACTGTACAGTTATTGACAGGGAAGAGAGGCATATTTCTGCCTTCACACTACATCGCTCCTCCTTAACCCCACTGTATAAGCCTGTGGCCAGGGAAGAGTATTATTTAAGAACGTGTCCTTATGCAATCCCCCTCACCAGTGTTATAGGACTGTAAAATAAATATGAATAGACAGAACAGAGAAGTCAACCAAGAGACGGAAAATGGAAGGAGATGCAATGGAACAGACAAAGTAGATGTTTAGAGACTGATCCTAGACTTTTACCATCTAGAACGACAGGATGAGCGAGCTGGTATGGAGCCTCCACCAGACCTAGACAGACCACCATCCCATAGCCACAAACTTTACCTCCCTCTCCCTGGTGAGGGGCCAGTCTCCCCTTTGTGTATTGTGCACACAAAATGCCTATCAAAATGTAGTTACAAGCTCAGCATCTCTCTCTTAGGGTTTTCACCAAAGTATCTGGACACCTCTTTTGGTGTTTCCAATGTGTAAATACCAAAACTGAAGCAGAAATCATCTTGGATTTATTAAATAGAAGGTGTTATAGTTACAAATACCCATAAGGCTTACTTTGACAAAACATTAAACTGCAGTGGAAATAAACCTGATACTGACAAAATACCAGCACTTCTCCACAAGAAAAAACATATTTGTTATGTCAATTAGATCTACACGAGGACGTCAAAAACTATTTCTCAGAAAAATTAACGTTTCCGTTGGAATTTGAATTTGTAAACAGCTGGGCTATTTACAGTTTCTTTCTTCACCTTCACTTTGGAAGTTTTGTCCTGAAACAAAAAACAAACATTTATTTTCTTTTCTATCAAATGATAAGAGAAACATACCCTAAGGGGAGAAAATGGAAGCGTTGGTGGAACTGGAGGTGCAGATTAGGTTCAGTGGAAACTGGGCAATTCCTCATCTTTAGTGGGCAGAAGATATTTTCATCTGCTCTTTTCATCTCTAACTGTGGTGCTAGCCATACAACCTGTTCTTTGACCGGCAAGTCCCCACTGACACAGGAAATCTCTTTAGAATTTTGAAGATCTGTTCCTAACCTAGAGAGACCACAACCTCCTTGTACCTCCCTCCTGCTACTTCACAGCTCCAACTTCAGATTTAAACAGCGCTTTATAATAGACTGAATAGGCTACACAGAGAACTGACTCTCTGCTTTAAATTTATGGACCAAAGGCCCAAATGGGTACAATATCATATAAACGAGTGATCTGTGCTATCATTACAGCTGGGACGTTTCTTGGTAACTTTTATAAGGAGCTACCTGAAATACTCCACAAGTAAGGAAATGTGTGCACCCACACGAAACCTGTTCTCAGCAGTAAGACCCTCAGCAAGCAGAGTCCAAAATACAAGAGTTAAGTCTTTGCTCCCTCACCAAGAGATCTTTGCGTGCCTGGATTTTCTGAGCAATAACAAACATCATCTTTTCACGCTCAATGCGCTGTTTCAGGAGGCTGTACTGGTGCTTCCTTTGCTGGGCTAATTTCTGAAGGAGGAAAAGAGCATTTTTTAGTACAGAAAAAGAACAAGAAAAAGATATACTCTCGCTCAACTCATCCCAGGCTGCCAGGGATCACACTTAGGGTGACTAATTGAGTTTTTGATTAAACAAAAAACCACACAAGTTCCACAAACAAAGAGTTCTACTAAAGCACCAAATACCAATTTTGTGGTTGCTTCCAAAAGGCTCATTGTTTAACTCCTTGACTCCGAGAGCTGATTTCCTTGCACGTACCATAATCTTAGCAGGGACCTAAGGGTTAATACAGGCAAGATAATTAGGACAACAGGCCTCTAGGTCTTCTCCGATGATATGTGACTGGAACCTTGGTTTCACAGCTCATCCAAAAGTCAATATACCACAGCAGTAAAGGACCTCCTAGCTGTTTCTTCTTGTCCTTTGTGACTGAAGATGATGCTGACAGTTTTACAGCTTTGAAGTGCAGTTGTGTCTAAGACCACCAATGCATGAGCGGAAGTCCTTTCTGAATGAAGGGCAGAGCTTGCTCAATACCGAGAAAGAGATTAGTCTATACCTACTGAGTCTGCTGCAGTTTACACTCAGCCACTATATGGATCTTGAGGCACAGAAGCTAATCTTGAACTGGATAATATTCTAGCACCATGCTGGGCATTAGCTCCATATGATCCAGAGTGAAAAGGGTCACCAAGATCAGTTTCTGACGTGAAAGCATTGCATGGAGACCTCCCAGCCAAACATTCTACTTCACTTGCCAGAGCTGATGGGCTCAAAGCACAAAGTGGTATGGCTGCAGGTGTGACCTCGTTAATATTATTGAACAGAACAGATCCCAACATGTTTACAATGTGACTGAGTCTTTGGAAGAGGAAAAAACCCATCTGTTGAAACTAGTCCAAGCACTTTAACACCAAGGCAGAGTGAGAGGGCTGGCAGGAGGGAGGGGAGTGGGGAACATTATCTGACATCTGATTTAAGAACATGCTGCAATCTTATGAGCAATTTTAAACACCTTTATTTTTACCTTATTGCACATACTGACTCAAGCTTACAAGACTGCCCAATATATCCAAGCTAATTGGGAGGCATTTATACTGCTAAACCCATGCTTAGCTGCTTCTGAGAGAGAGAGAACTGCTATGAAATTAAAACATCAGGAGCAAAGCTGATGCTGTCTAAGCAATTCAAGCTGGAGAACAGAGGTCTGGGTGAAACATATTTTAAATTAAAGAACAGCTAGGAAATGAGATTTCAGCCTAAACAGCTTCACGGGAAAGAGGAGAAGGCAGAGTACTGGATCACAAACCCCACTGTGTTCAAAGACAGAAGGAAAGAGAATCCAAGTATAAATTTATTAACCAAGAGCCATAGAAATAAGTGGAGAGAAATCTCTGCATATATCCCGGTATTAGGATTGCCAGGTGCAAAGGAAAGAGGCAGAGTCTGTATATATGTATCTACTAGAGCCATCCCTTTCACAGGAAGCTTCTTCTTATCCCCACTTAGGGCTACAAGGTTTTTTGTTTTGTTTTAAATGCTCAGATACAGCATTATTAAACTTGTTTTATATATATATATATATATATCTAAAACAAGCAAATGAATGAAGTCTCTCCATACCAAGGGTTCTTAAAATCCTGGAAACTCAATTAAACAACATTTCTATAAGGATCAGAGACAGCAGTAAAATACCAAATCTGCACATGGAGTCACCAATGGCTCTACCTGCACTTCAACCTGTACTTCCCAATATCACTTTTGGAGTTAATACTAACGACTGCCTCAGTGGAAGAGAACTAACAGGGCCATAAGAAGAGAGACTCCTAAGAAAAAAAAGGTCCACCATCCATGTAGGACTTGTGCTACATCTTACAAGTGCCCTTAGCATCAATTGAAACTGCCTCTTTTAGGGAGCAAAACCATCAAAAGATAATGAAGCTTATGCAAGAGACACACTCAGTAGCAAAGGGTGCACCCATGCTATGCCACCTTACTTCATATGCTCTGCCAATCCATCTCAAGCCTGATGTCCAGCACCATTTCTTACTCTTGTTCTGGTAAGGAAAGGATACTTGTCGTGCCCACTGTTCAGCAGTGCAGACAAGTGCCCCTACTTGACCAGGATGTGACTAAACTGCTTTTCTGCTTCTGGTCTTGGGGAAGATTTGACTATAGGAGTCCAGATATGAAAAGCTGGCTCCATGAGGACGGATGCCAATCAGTCCCTGACTCTTTGCCACGGTGCCCCTCAATCCCTGGTACCACCACCCAAAAGCCTTAGCCTATAAAAGCAAATGTGTTCAGCCAGAGAATGCTCCAATGGACTCTTCTAGTGTCCATTACATTTTAAGTGTAAGGACCCCGTTTACTAGTGAATGCTAAATCATACAGGGTGGCTACACAGTCTACCTTTAAATGGGCAGGGTGAGTGGCTCCTTTTACTGTTTCCTTCTGCAGGGTTTCAATAGTAGGTCGGTTATACACTCTGTCCACTAGCTCTGGGGATGTGTTCAGGTGAGTTGCAACATCAAATTCTTGAACTAAAAATATTTTTAAAAAAGAATTTAAGATTAGTAATGTGAGTTCAGAAGATTTCTTGTGACAGATTGAGCATTTCATCCAAATACATGGCTTATACTTGCTATGAGATGGAGAGTACCAGGTCACCTTTTGCCCTCTTCAGGAGTGCGGTCCAGCCCAACACCTGAGCAAGTGGAGCAATCCATCTCTTTCACTGTTCAGTAATGAGCCCTCAGAGCCTCAGACAAGTCACCATTTCTGAGAGAGGATCTCCCTCAAAAAGAAAGGTGTGAAGGAACAACCACACAATTTTAAAGATTTGGACACAGCCCAGAGATGCTGAAGGGAAGTTCTTTTCAATAAATAAAGCCCTAATCTTACCTTCTTTTTTGGTATCAAAAAAGAACACGTGCTTGTTTGATTGCGTCCCCTGATCATCCAGCAGGTGGAGCTCTGATTTCATCCTTTCAATTTTCTGTGGGAAGGAGAAAAAACAGCCTTCAGCAGTGGGCAATGCTTCCTTTGTGTCGCAGCAACAAATACTCTCTCAATAGCTAAAAACTCTTCACTCCTATTAATTCTTTTGTAAACGGATAAGAACCAGGCGATTAGTCCATTGTTTACATTTGTCTCTCTTTAAGACCTTGTCAATTCAAGAAGAATTTAAAATAATTCTAAGTACTATCCCTCCCCTAACTCCTTGGTTAGGTTTGTAATTTTACAATCATTTTCCTATGTTTCTCTCCGGATTGCTGCATGAGAAAGCCACACAAACAAGAGGAAACTAACCACACAGAGGAAAGAATAGAAGTGACTATCCTCAAAGTACTGGCAATGACACAAAGGAAACAAACTCAAAGTGACAAATACTTTTGTTTCTCTAGTCTCATTACAGAGATCTTAGGTGCTATTGTAACAGACAGCTTGATCTAAATTGACTGTGTCCTTTTAAAACTAAACAGTTATTTCAGAATCAATAATCTTCAATTCATGCTAAATGTCAGAAACAAGGCCAAGCATTTAATGTCTAACATCTACATAATGTTTTACGATAGTTTATCCAATATACCATGCATTGTCTAAGCAACGAAGCAGTCTAGGACACAGTTTCAATCAAAGACACCCCCTTCCCCCATACAATTAAGCTGTATTGACATTTCCTTCTGTCATTTCTTGTATGACTGAAATCTAACATTATCAAACAAATGCCTACCAGGCAATGGGACAAATGAAGTTAAAATGTATTCATTATGAACAAACTGGACAGTAATGAGAGAATCAGTAAAGACTATTACCTTGGCCTCTGCCACTCTTTTCATTTCTACATATTTGAGATCCTGTGTCCTCATCACCTTCAGCTGTTCCTGGGTCACCTCTTCCTTTGGCTGCTTAATTACATGAACTCCATCCTAAAAGCAAACAAAGTACATTGTTGATCTCTGCAGTTAAACTCCTAAAAGTAAGGCCTTGTCTACACTACAAAGTTCTGTCAGCAAAAGATATGCCATTTTAATTAAAACCGTTGCTGCATGTCCATACTAGTTCCTTGCATCACCAGAGTGCATCCACACTAACAGCTCTTGCATCAACACAGAAAGAAGTGCACTGTGGTAGCTATCCCACTGTGCAACTGGCCACAGGGAGCTTTGGGAAGGGTTTGCAATGCCTCACGAGGCAGGTATAGCATCACATGAGGCAGGTTTCTCAATCCCATCGTTTAAAGGGCATCCTAGCAGATTGTCAGTAGCTTTTCAACTGAAGCGCGTGATGGGAGGGAGGGGAACCCAACCCCCCCAAGCCAGCCTCCATCTTTGCTCAGGACAGCTGCATGCTCTGCCTGCAGTTGTGGATTCCCTCCAAGTTTTCTCACAACCTCCACAGGTGCTGGGAGCAGCATCCTGAGCAGCCTTGTGAGCTCTCCGCACTAAGGACCTCCCACCTCTGCCCGCTGCTGTGCTCCCAGCGCAGAGCAGAACAAGAAGATTCCAATTATTTGCTCTTTGCGCGCTCAGCTGTAAGATGCTTTCTGGAGCTTTGAAAAGGAAGGAGCGCATGCCTGCAGATCAAAACAGAGAGCATTATGGGATACTGGCAGAAGCCAGTTCTGTTGATAAAACATACAGCAGTATCTGCACTGACCCTTTGTTGCTTTAACTTTGCAGTAAAAGGCTTTATGCAGCTTGTCGAGGTGGTTTTAACAGCAGAGTTTTGCCACCAAAAGTAGCTTTGTAGCATGTACACCTCCCCTGTTTTGTAAACAAAAGCTGCTTTTTGCTGACAAAACTTTGTAGTGTAGACAGGGCCTAAGCTACTAGGGCAGAGGAAAAGCCCCTCAATGCCCTATTCCTCTAATAAAGACTCCAGAGAGTAAAATGAGCATCTCCTCTGATATCAGGAGCAGGCCATGCTGCAGCCAGGCACAGTGGGTACCAGGCTATTTATTTAAGCATTCATAAATTTTTATTTTTATTTTTTTTTTTTTTTAAAAGGGGAAGGGGACAGAAGAAACCCAGGTACCCATTACCCAAAGCAGAATAAGGCCACCCTGTCTGAAAACAACAAAGCAGATTCTCACCTGGAGCTGCACACGGGTCATTTTAAAATAAAACTCATCAGGATTTTTCTCCAGGGCTTTCTTGCGAAGTGCTTTGAGCGCATTCTGTTTCTTGTGATAGTCACTGAAAAACCAGACAATATATTTAAGACCACCTGCATTCATATGTGCACACACATCCAATGAAACAATAAATACTCAATGATTCTAAATTTGCAGCAGCACAAAAGGCATTACAAATAGAACCAGAAATCCACAGACCATTTACCCACTGAATTTATTCCTTTCACCAACCTGCCAACATGATCATCTCCACATGTTCAGCGCTAAAGTAGCAGCTGAGGCTCCCTCACCCCCAACACAAGTCTCACTGGAGACAGGAACCCACAGACCTGCAAGAAGCTCAGCAACTAACTCCTTCAAACACAGAGTTTTTTGGTTTGTAAGTTTCGTGGTAGTCACAAGAGTAACTGTGGGATCTTCTCCATCCATCTCTCCGCGATCTTAAATCTCAACACTATGGACACTCAAGTATTCACACATGGACACTGGAGCTGGAAGGCTACTCATGTGGAGGCGGATACTCAGATGAGTAAAGCTGTGCACATGCATCATTGTTTGCAGGATCAGGGCCTTACTGAATTCCTAGAGGTAACACGGAAACCCTAATCCCTGCGTTTACTTGTGTTGCTGTCTCATGTGAGGTGCTGCATGGCCAGACCAAGCACAGGACCGGGGCGGGCGGACCGGAGCCGGACACAGGGGTGGGACCGAGGCCGGACACAGGGGTGGGACCGAGGCCGGACACAGGGGCGGGTGGACACGGCTGGGCAGACACAGGGGAGGGAGCAGGGGCGGACAAGAGGGCAGGCGGACCGGGGCAGGCTGAAGGCGGAAACGGGAGAGGGACCGGGGGGTGGGGGTGGACACGGCTGGGCAGACACGGGGGAGGAACCGGGAGGGGCGGGTGGACACGGCCGGACCAGGGCAGGCTGAAGGCGGACACGGGGCCGGGACAGGGGCACGGTGGATCAAGGCAGGCGGACACGGGGTGGGTGGACACGGCCGGACCGGGGCAGGCGGACACAGGGGAGGGAGCAGGGGCGGACAAGGGGGCAGGCTGAAGGCGGACACGGGGGAGGGACCGGGAGGGGCGGGCGGACACGGGGCCGGGACAGGGGCACGGTGGATCAAGGCGGGCGGACACGGGGTGGGCGGACAAGCCGGCCAAGGGGGCGGGGCCGGGCAGACACGAAGGAGGGACGGGGGGGCGGGGCAGGCGGATGGAGACCGAAGCCGAGGCCAAAGCCCGGCGGACACGGGGGCGCGGACACGAAGGAGGGACCGGGAGGCGGGGCGGGCCGAGGACAAGGCCCAGCGGACATGGGGGGTGGGCGGACACGAAGGAGGGACCGGGGCCGGCGGACACGGGGGGACCGGGCGGGGCCGAGCAGGGGCGGTGAATGCGCAGGCCGAGCGGCCCCTGCACCCCGCCCGCGCGGCGCGGGCGCACTCACCGGCTCGGCGCTTGTAATCCTTCTTCTTCTCCAGGAGCCAGCTGCCATGACGACGGGGCTGCGAAAGCCAAGCGAGACGCGGGGCTAAGCGAGGGGCGCGGCGGCGCGCGGCGGGCGGACTTGGGGCTGGGCCCCGGCGGGGGGTCTCGCGGCCTCACCTGCCGCGCTCCCGGGTCCCAGCTGCCCGGCCTTGCGCCGCTTTCCGGAACGCGGCCGCCATGGCTCTGGCGGCGGGGCGGGGCGGCCTCCCTGCTGCACGCAGCGCTCGGGGATGGGAAGCTCGAGCTGCGCACGCGCAGATCCCGGCGCTGGGTCCCGACCAGTTATCGTGTGAGACGCACAGTGAGGCGTGGGGGTCAGGGGTCAGGGGTCACAGGGTGCAGGGATACCATGGGGTCAGGGGGTTACTGGGGTCAGAGTCTCAAGGGGAACTTAGTTGGTGGGGTAAAAAGGGTCACAGGGCTCAAATGCCCTTTGCCTTCCTGGGTGGCTTTCGCTCTCTCCCCCCACATCCAGCCCCCTTGGGTGCTCTGCTCCCCGATCTCGCAGAGGAAGGTGCACCACCATCTGAATGCTGGGAGTTGGCATTAGCGAAACTCAGACTGGAAATAAGTGTAAATTTGTAACAGTGAGAGTAAGTAACCATGGGAACAACTTCCTGAGGGTCATGGTGGAGTCTCCATCCCTGATCATTTTAAAATCAAGACTGGAAGTTCTCCTAAAAGACCTGCCCTAGGAATATTTTGGGGAAGTTCCATGGCCTGTATTATAAAGAAAGTCAGGCTAGATGATCCCAATAGGCCTATCATGGCCAGGGGTGTTAAAGCCAGGCTGGCTACAGACCCACAGAGGTCTGTGGGAGAGCCATCCCTGTACCCTAGTGTGACAGTCTACACTGTTAAGTATCAGGGGGTAGCCGTGTTACTCTGTATCCACAAAAACAATGAGGAGTCCGGTGGCACTTTAAAGACTAACAGATTTATTTGGGCATAAGCTTTTGTGAGTAAAAAACCCACTTCTTCAGATGCAGGCATAAATACACTGATACATGAAGAGAAGGTCACCTTACAAGTGGAGAACCAGTGTTGACAGGGCCAATTCAATCAGGGCGGATGTGATCCACTCCCAGTAATTGATGAAGAGGTATCAGTACTAAGAGAGGGAAATTGCTTTTGTCGTGAGCCAGCCACTCCCAGTCCCTGTTCAAGCCCGAATGAGTGGTGTTAAATTTGCAAATGAATTGTAGCTCTGCAGTTTCTCTTTGAAGTCTGTTTTTGAAGTTCTTTTTGTTGAAGTATGGCTACTTTTAAATCTCTTATAGAATGTCCAGGGAGACAAGTGTTCTCCTATTGGCTTTTGTATGTTACCATTCCTAATTCTGATTTATGTCCATTTATTGTTTTACATAGAGACCGTCCTGTTTGGCCAATGTACATGGCAGAGGGGGATTGCTGGCACATGATGGCATATATCAGATTAGTAGATGTGCAGGTGAATGAGCCCCTGATGGTGTGGTTCATGTGGTTGGGTCCTCTGATGGTGTCACTAGAATAGATATGGGGACAGAGTAGGCTGTTATGGTCACCACTTTTACAAAATTATGATGAATCTTGAACAAAGTATGTCTTGTGAGATATCACTGGAAAAGTCATAATCTGTTACATACATTTCAACAGGAATGTGAATCATCATTGTATATGAAGTTAGGAGACTTTGCTATAGATTTGAAACATGTTGTGAGTCTGGGAAACATCCACAGACCAGCTCCTTAGAAATAAGGACTTGTGAACACAAACCTTAATGTCAAGCCTCGCCTACACAAAGGATGTAACAAGAATTTTCAATTAATATGAATGCAGGGCACATAGGCAATGGGGCTGTCTAAGTACATGGCACAGTGAGGATTTTTCCAGCACTTGGAGGAGAGTATAAAATAAGGGACAGTGACATCACCAGGCCGCCTCTCCTCCCCCCTGCCCCACCATATTGAAAGTAACAAGATTGTTTGGAATACATAGAAACATTTGAACTGGGTGGGAGTGGTCCTAACTGGAAAAACTTTCCATTTGAAACAGACTGCTCTAGGGTTTTGGGTAAGAAAAACTTTATCACTTCAAATTTGACTTAGCTTGGTAAAGTTTAGGAATTAGACTGCAATTTTATCCTTTATTCTTTTTGTAATCAATTCTGATTTTCTATGCCTAGATCACTTGTAATCACTAAAATCTATCTTTCTGTAGTTAATTAACTTGTTTTAATGTTTTAGCTAAGCCAGCATGTTTTTGACTGAAGTTTGGGGAATCTTGTCAGTTACAAAGGCTGGTGCATATTCGTACCCTTTGATAGAATGACAAACTAATTAGTGACCTTACTCTGATCAAGGGAGGCTTGAGCAAGGTGAGACTCACATTTCTGGGGCATCAGGCTGCCACTACGGATATGCAGGTGTGGCCCATTTGTAATTCCAGAGTGGCTAGGCATAGCGTTCTGGATGTGACTTGCATACAGGAGGCTGGGGTGAGTGGGCAGAGTGGCAGCTCACACTGCAAAGCAGGGCATAGTGCACACCAGACTGGAGAGTTAAGGGGGCACAGCAATTTCAGAGTTCAGAATGTACTCTGGGGCATGTCACACTCAGTCAATGGACTTTCTGACAGTATTGCCAATGCCAAAAGTTCATAAGTCACATGTCTGGCTTAAAAATCTTTAGGTTTTTTTAAGGTGGCATCTTTTTATTTGGCTTCTGGTTTTTAACCTGTAGGTCACACTGGAAATCACATTTGCAAGTTCTTCTCCTCAACCATAAGGGCTGCCAGCTTAATTGTTTCTCTTAATCCTAGCTGAGATTCTCAAGTAGTCACTTATCTCCAGGCACTGGGACTTTAAATAGAATATCAAATATTGTGAGACTTGTAATAAAATTGTGAGAATGGGTAATAACACTGTTTCTGTGACCTAATAGGGCTTTTTAATCTCAACTTCTGTGATTCACTGTGGAGTTACACACCTTTTGGGAGGCTGGCAAACACCCCAATCTTCAGTTCAGCATAATGACACAACAGCCTGATGCAAGCCCCTTCATAGTGAAATGGTAGTGGGGAATACAGAAGATTTTGCAGCATGTTAGGGTATGTGTCATTTGAAAAAAATCAAACAAATGGATTTTTGTTTTGTTACAGTGACAATGCCTCCCTAAATTAATATTATGTTAATCTGTGATAAAATTATTTTATTCTACTGAAAATATTTGACTTTGAAACTGTGTTGCACAGCTGTTGAAAGAATTTAATAGTTTAAAACAACTGTGATTTGGTGTGCTGTTTTCCCTGCATCCTACAGAAGAGAGTTTCGGCTCAAAAAGTCTCCTGAGGCCAGTTTAATTCAGGTGATATTTCACTAGAACCCAGACTTGTCTATAGAGCTAAAGGCAGCATCTAGAATTCAATGGTTTAGACAGGCATTGAGGAGGAGGAGGGATCACATCTGGGATCTCCACATTTGCATCTGTCTTCAGACACCTTGGAAGTGCCTTTCTTGTTCACAGTGGCAGCAATCTGTCTTCTAATGAAAGGGTGGGGCCTCCCGCAGAAGACTCCCCTTCTCTATTTCCTTCCCGACAGTTCCCTGTAATGTGGAAAATATGCGTGTTTCCCCATTGCAACTTCTTTGGCTGGCATTGCCACATTTAAAAACAGCCATGTGTCTTGATCCAATTACAGCACCCTGGGACCTTGGAAATTTTACCAGAAACTCTTATTTGGCTGTACCACTAAGATTTATTTATGCAAATAAAACCTAGAATACTTGACTAAAACTTCTGCAGATATTTATCTATTCCTTGCCAAGCTGTGGCAAAGTCAGAAATACTAGAAATAAGTTCTTGCAGTGTTAAACAACATTCTTTTATTGATTCTATTACTTGCTGTACTGAGATATGTATCAGTCAAGAGTCTGATATTGGCTGTGAGTGTTATGACAACATAATTGCATTTTACTGAAAACCTGAATTTTGACTGGTAACAGATTTGTCACATCTCTGCAGGTTCCTATCTTCATACCTGATCAGTAGGAGACTGGGAGCCGGAGAAGCAACTGGAAAACCACAGGTGAAAATAGACCCTTGAGTTTCTGCTTCTCTATAAACAATAAAAGTGCTGCCCATAGCCATAGATACCATGGGCTTAATCCTGCTTCCACTGAAGTCAATTGTAAAACTCTCACTGACTTCAGTATGTGCAAGATCGGAGCCCTCAAATATATATATTTTCTGCCATGGTTTATTGTGGCTCACACCTTTGCTCTGTCCTGCCTTTCCTCTCTTCCACTAGTTGGAAGCATCATCTGTTCTCTTGATGTCATGCATGTTGGTGAATTCCAGGACTGATGTGGCAGCAGTTGTGAACATCTTGTTTTCTTGTAGGGAAGTTTGTCTCTTTCCTATTAAGACTGTTGAACTCTCTCTTGCTGATGAAAAGATAGAGGTTTTGTTTTCACACCAACAGCACACTCTCTTTATAAAGTAGAAGAGATGCCTCTGTTTAAAAAAACAAACAAAAAACCTTATTGACAAGTATGGAGGCTGGGTGGCTCATAGAAATGAGTTATGGAGACTTCAATTTTTAAATTTTAAGCTTGATTCAGACCTGGATCAGAAGTGAGTGAATATTGTTACCATTTTCTGGCTGTTCAGTGACCTATGAGAAAGTGGACTCAACCGAGTTCCAAGTGGGCATAACTGCTTGTCATAAAATTCATCATCACAATTGGCACTATTTGGTCTTCTGGTTGGCAGTCTGAGCTCAGACACAAGTACAATCACTTTGGCTACACTGTGCACTAAATAGTTTTATTTAGATTTGACTTTAAGGCTATAAGCTTTTTGGGCAGGGATTGTCTTTATTTTTCTGTCTTGAACAGGGTGGGGAACATAGTCAGCATTTAACAAATACACTGTATAATGAAACGTGAGAAATCTGTGCAGTTGGTGACCATGTGAATCACTTACTGTATCCTATGCCTGAAGTCCCTATCTGTGACATATGGATAGCACTTCTCTATCTCACAAGGCCATTGTGATGATAAAACCCATTAATGATAGTGGGGTGCCAGATATCTTAGGTGATGAGGCCCAGATAAATATCCAGATGGAGCAAAATCCCCAAATTACCACTTAACCTTGACTTGAGCTGTAGTTCCTTTAAAAATTACAACAGACCTTTACCACACTCAGGAAAGATATATTCAGTGACTTAATGATGGAAAAACAAACCTTTACTATGATCCAAGTGACCTTGCTAGTCTACACAAAGGGTGAGTCACCAAGGAAGGAGTGACCCTGGGTGTAGAACCCTCATATCTCAATGTCTGTACTTTGACCGATCAACCTTTTACCCGCAATAGGGGATATTGCAGATTATGTATTCCTTATGTCACCCAATCTTAAACCAAACTTTGCACCCTCAATAATCTGTATGTTATTCCCTGATAACCACAAACTTCTATGCTTAAACTCTGTACCGTTCACTTTTTTTTAACATGATCTTAATAAAATTTTGAAATCTGCGGAGTGACTTAAAGCTGAGATCTACTCAGTACAGCTCCAAGTGACTCAACTGGCAAAGACAGAAGACTCTGACAAAAGAGAAAATGAGAGGCTGCAATCCAAACTGATCTAAACCATAAACTTTGAGCTGCGCAATGGACACCACTCTTGAAATGGCTATTTGCCTCCAGTATCCTAGTTCCAGACAATTTGGCTGCGTGGTCTATTGCACGTCATGTTCCCAGTGTATCCTATATACCAGAGCTAGACATGTACTAGAAAAAAAGACCAATGTGGCAAAGATTTTCCTTTCTTGTTACAATCCATCCACTTTCACAATGTTACTTTCTCTCATGCTGTGAGGAGAAATTGAAAACCGGCAACGCACAAACCACACACGAATTGGAGGTTTGTTTCACAGACGCACCAAAAAGATACCTTAATTTTAGACAAGGCATCCAGCTAGAATTGTGTGAACCTCTTAACCCTCCGGTCTTAATGAAAAATTCCACTCTCAGTGCTGACCTGGGAATGGGTGGGTGTCATATATAACTTGCTTGCTGCATTCCATTTCTTATAATTCATTGGCGTTTCTGCAACATTCCTTTCTTGGATTTATACCTTTTTATGGTCTTGAAATTCATCTGTGGGGTTCTCTCTTCTCATGGAACTATAATAAAGTTGTTTTCTACTCTTTGTATCTAGATCCTCACTTAGCACAAAATGGCACTGCCAGACAGATTCCTTGTTTGATTTACTTAACTCCACTATTCACATTTGAAGGTTTCTACACTTCCTAAGCACCTCATGACTATAATATCAGCTTACTATCTGATATATCCTTTCTCAGAGGATTCTACCATGCCTTTGCAAAAGGCAGACTCAAGGATTTAACAGGTCTCTTCATCTCTAACTACTGAGAACTTAAGTACATTTAAAGATTTGCTTTTATCTTATAAGACCCTTTTGGATCTTAGAAATTTTATGGTGCATTTTGTTCTTTTGAAGTGATGTTTGAGAGATTTCCTGTCAGCAGGAATCTGCTTCAGTCTGGTCTGGATTTTGGGAAGGGACCCCAGCTCTATGGGCTAGCTAGGGCAGGCCCCAATGAACAGAAGATGAGGGGACAACAGTGGCTGGGAAGTCCCTTAACATTAAAATACTTTTGTGGCAACATCCTCAGCTGATGTAACTCACAATAGCTCTATTTAAGTCAATGGAGCTATGTTAGTTCACAGCAGCTGATGATCTGCCCATATATGTTTTAAAAAGAGAAGAAAAATCCCAAACTCAAGCAAAATTTACCTTGTGCAACCTGGCCTGTGGATGGTATCCTGGTTTGTGTCATGCTTGAGATGAACAGAATGCACAAATTATTTCTTTCATCTGCCTTTAAATGTCAAAAATGAGTAATAGACAAAACCCTTAAAACATAAACTAATATGTGAAAGACCTAATTAATTTAGAAAAAAGTGAGAAAATTAGGTTTTTTAAATTGTATCTAATTTAATTAGAATTTTACAGTCCAGTTAGCAGCAAAAGACAACTCTGTTGTAGAAGCTGTGGGTCTTTGTGAACTGACAGGCTATGTGGTGTGCTAAGGGCTAGAAATAATAGGCAGATGAATGATCCTTCCAAAGCAAAATCACACAGTCCATCCAGGTCTGTCAGATATTCTGTCCTATTTGTTCTCAGATGCTCCTGTTCACTGTAAGTAAAGCAGATGATGAACCAATAAAAGGCACCCAACGCAAACAGCAATTCAGCAGAACAGGGAAACAAAGACAACTGAGGAACTGTCTCTGTCCATAATAAAGGGAAGAATCAAGGAGAAAGCAAGTGGCCAGATGCTTCTTGTATTTGTTAAAATAATGTACGAAAATTCACATTTTCTGCTGTGGCTCTCCCTACAAACTCCAGGATTGCAGAGCAAGAGAGTACTGTGATTCCTGGCTTGATGAGCACAATAGCACCCAGGAGGTGGTGCTCCAGGGCAAGAGATGGAGGAGATTGGTGTAGATGTTTTCAAACTACCTTTAAGAGAGAGGATTCAATGCAGGAAAAATTTCACCAGGCTCGTTCCCTTTCCAGCAGCCACTGGTTGCCGCCAGGACTTTCCCAAAGTACAGCAGCTAGTACATCTCTCTGGTGACCTCAGAAAAAGAAGACTAGGAAGAGCAGCTCTGACTGAAGACTATTACTACCGTGAAGCTTTATTATATGTTGTTGTAGCCCTGTTGGTCCCAGGAGATTAGAGAGACAAGGCGAGTGAGGTAATGTATTTTATTGGACTAACTTCTGCTGGTGAAGGAGACAAACTTGCAAGCAATACAGAGCTCTTCAATATGTATTTTCCTGCCAATAAAGTTTAAATGAACTGAAACTGAATTAAATTAATTCCTTGGTTCATCTATCATTTTTATATCTGCCCTCCTCCCTTACACAATTCTGGGTTGAACTTTCTTCCTATGTAAACCAAAACCATTGGGTATTACACTGAACTGATTCCTCAGGCTCTCTATGATAGTTTGGCTCTTTAAACACTGGCTGTATGTCCAAACAGAACTTAAAGGATAAAAGGAGACCCTGTCCATTCCCTGACCCTTAGAAGGAGAGTCCTGCTCTGCAGCAGATACGCTATGTACATGTCCAATCTTTTTTTATAGCTGTAAATTACATTAACATGGTTTGTAAGGTACCTTGGAGAAAAAGTATAATGACAAAACTGGATTAAGAAAGATTGAGACTAAATGAACTCATCATTAAGGGAGTTTGAAGGACCCTAATGTAACCTGAATTCCTCCTATGGTTTAGAGAGAGCTGGTTTTGGCCTTTTGCTGAACTGAATTTCTTTGGAAGATAGTTGGAATATTTTCATAACTGTTTATGTCCATGCTTTGCAAATAATGCAAGCTGAGCCTCTGCTCTCATTCACTCGAGGCTATTTATGCAGTGTGGTAAGCCTATCTACTTGGCTTGGAGCAGGGACTACTTTAGGGAAACATCATAAAAGGCTGTGAAGGAACATAATATTATTAGCACCATAGATGTGGGGGACACGATGACATCAAAATGTAGGCGTTTGAGTGCTTCACGGGCAATGGCAGTGCACGCTTCACACACACTGTTCTCTACCAGTCCATCTATCTCTAGCCTTTTAGATGGTCACCCATTGCAATGGTATCTGAGGGGTTGCATCCAAACTCTGCTTAGAAGGGCCCCCTCAAGAAATTTAAAAGGGCAGAGGCTGAATGGCCCATTCAGTATCACTAGTGTGACTTCTCAGTGCAGGGGTATTCTGTTGTAAGGTGGAAGCCCACACACTAGGAATTGGCTGAGAGGGAAACATCAATTTACTAGGCAGGAGGGGCACAGACTGAGCACAATCAGAGGGTAACAACCTTCACTCACTCCTGATCTTGGGCAGATTCAAACCCAGGGTCTAGAGGACATAAAATGCTCTTCAGCTCATCCCCAGTCCCCTGCACAACCAAGGCCTGTCTGCTGGCCTCATGCTGCAGGGGAGGCAAACTGTGAGACAGTCAAGCAGGGTTAGGCTGGGGCCTGGGCACCTCAGCGACTGCTCTGCTGCCATCTCTTTAGTGGCCTTCCCCTAACTGCCAGTGGGCACCCAAAGCCCTAGTTTGCAGAGACCGATCACAGGATTTCAGGAGGGAGCCTCTAGGGATAGGCGTATTTGTGCAAATTAATACCCTTCCCCCAAGGCCCGTGCACACCCAGCATCCCCCCTCTGGCCCTTCTCCACAATTCCCTGCCTCCCGCCCCCAGTACCTTGCCTCCCCCCAATGCCTCCGGCCCCCAGGACCCTGCCTCCCCCCAGGACTCTGCTTCCCCCAATGCCTCCCCCCGCAGGACCCTGCCTCCCCCGCGGCCTGCTCCGCCCAGTGGGCAGGGCGGGTCCAGGGGCCGGGCTCCGGGTCCCAGCGACGGGGATGGGGCGGTTGCTTCCGCCGCTCGAGCCCGTCCAGCGCCGCGGCGAGCGAGCGAGGAGCAGCAGCGAGCCCGGCTCGGCTCGGCTCGGCTCGGAGCGTGCGAAGGAGGTGGGAACGGGGGGTGCCTGGGGCTCCGGCGGTGCGAGGGGTGCCCTTGAGAAGGGGGGTCCCGGAGGCGGGGTCCCCGTGGGGTGTGAGTGTCTGATCCCCTGCCCCTCCCCACCCCTTGTCCCTGTGGGCCGGCGGGCGGGCGGACGAGCCGTGGCCCCAAGGGCTCTGACCGCCCGGTCCCCAGCCGCCTGGCCCCTCTGTTCAGGGCAGTGCAGCCCCACTCTGCACGGTGCCCCCAGCCTGTCCCCAGCGGGGCCGAGTCCTCTCGCCGTCTCGGAGCCCCTGGGAGCAGAGCCGCTTTTTACAGACACTCTGATACTCTGGTCCTGGCACGGGCGGCGGAGGCAGACTGGTACCTCCTTACACGGGTACTGGGGGCAGGGGTCGCACCCGGCATAGAGCCTTATCACCTAGCCATCGCTTTGCCGGCTTAGGTTGTAAACGCCTTGGGGCAGAGTCTGTGTCTCCTTCCTATATTGTACAGCGCCGAGCATGCCATGAACTCCCTAAAGACAGAGACAAGCCCCTTCCTTGCAAAATACTTGGGCATAAGGCAGGAGCCAGTGGCGGGCGGGCTAGCGCCCCCCTTCCTGCTTTGTAAATTGGGGCATTGGCAACAAAAAATGCAAACTGTATCTAGGTACTGTATGCGCCTCCACAATGAGGCTGGTGTGAGTTCTTTCTGACTTGCAGAAATGCTGTGTCCTGGCTGTGAGCTGCCTCTTTGTTTGGGGTGCTGGGAACAGGGACTGGTATTTTTTTCTTTGTTCAGATTCCAGCCTTTTAGTCTTTGCCTAATATAGTTCAAATTTCATGTAGATGATGCTATAGGGTGACCAGACAGCAAATGTGAAAAATCAGGACAGGGTGTGTGTGTGTGTGTGGGGGGGGGGGTATAGGAGCCCTATATAAGAAAAAAAGCCTCTATTGCACGTTCCTTTGGGAGCTGTGGGAGGATTAGAGTGGAAAAGCAGTGACCCGATGCAGGTGCTTGGCCCCTTGGGGGGGGGGGGNGGGGGGGGGGTAATAGGAGCCTATATAAGAAAAAAAAAAACCCAAATTGGGACTGTCCCTATAAAATCGGGACGTCTGGTCACCCGCTGATGGTAGGACTTTGAAAAATATATTCACCAGTTGCCCAGTACATGTGTGGGGTGAGGGGGGGGCTAAGCCATCAGCTTCTGCAGAATCTAAGACTTTAGTTTATTCAAGGAGTTCCTCGCCCTTCTATGGTGAAGAAAATGCTGTAAATATGACTAGAGGCAGTGCTGGCTTCTTGAGTCTACAGACCGCAACAGTGCCACAGCTGCTGCTATCTATCTTTGCCTGGGCTTTGAGGGAAATTAACAAGACTTGAGGCAGATTCTCTGCTGCTCTTCAGAACTGTGGTCAACAGTGAACTTGACAAGAAATTTGTGGCCATTTAATTGGGAAAGCAGCAGAAGCTCTGGGGAGGCAGATCACAAAAACCAGAGGCAGAGGGAGGGGTAGAATGTCAGAGCACCTCTTCTCCACTACCCAGCACCAGAGGTGAGCAGGGAAAGATGGGGATTTGATTTCAAATGTATCAAATACCTTCCTCCTGCCCTTCCCCCCAATGCCCTGCCTCCCGCCCCCAGTACCCTGCCTCCCCACGCCTTTCCCCCCAACAATAGCCAACTCTGATATGAAAGCACCTTGCTGGGGTTCTCTGCACCCTTTTCTTTCCCAGCAGTTGGTAAAGGGGACTTTGCTGGTGGATTGACTCTCCCCAGCAAGTAGCTCATGAACGTTGATGGTGCTCACCTCTTCCCTCTCTTTTCATATAGCTTCTGGTTAGTAAGTGTTTACTTAAAAACTTTAAGCTCTGTATTTTCAGCATATTTCACAAGCGAGCTCAGTGGGTAATTTTAGCAGTTTGCAATTTTCATGCACATCAACACTGGAGAAGAGAGTGTATGTTTATTTCCTGTTACACACATTTCTAATGCAACTGACTCTGTTTTTTCTTTTTCAACGGAATTTCACTTTAAAATCAAGCTTTGATTTTTATTCTTCTACATTTTTGCAAAACCAGTGACTACCTGTGACATTCTTTTTCCTTGGAGCTTGAATGAACTCAGGAAAATATAACCAGGGATGAATTTGGCCCCTA
Organism: Chelonoidis abingdonii; assembly: GCF_003597395.2. Taxonomy (NCBI): domain Eukaryota; kingdom Metazoa; phylum Chordata; order Testudines; family Testudinidae; genus Chelonoidis; species Chelonoidis abingdonii. The sequence goes on from NC_133793.1 coordinate 844,597, forward strand.
ATGTCTAATTCTTTAATTACAATCTAGGTTTCTGTCCCAGGGTAAGTTCTCAGTTAATAATTCACTTCTTATGAATTGTGACTTTGGCACTGCCCAGCCCTAGCAGGGAAAGTTTGGAAAGGAAAATCTTTTTAAGGTGAGTTCTCAGTGTAATTTTCTTAAAGAGAAAGTGGGAATTAAGGGCCAAGGGGATCACTATGCTTTAATTTTGTAATAAAAGGAAGATGATTACACTGGAAATCTGGATTTATTTTTTGGAATGTCCAATAAGCTTTATGGCATTTTCTGAAAGGAATATGAGAAAAGAAAGTATCCAGCCATGGTTTCTCCCAAGAGTGCACGTGCCTGCTCTACTGGAATTGTGATTGTTAAAGTCCTGAGCCTTAAACTTCATCCTTAATGAAGGAGTCCTGAAACCAAACAGATACAGAAGCTAAACCTAAATCAAATGCTTTAACAGAGTTGCTCTGAGAAGGTGTTAGTAGTGGGGAGGCATTTTGCACACATCCGGACGGCACAGTGAAATCAGGAGGCTTTGGCCTTCCTATGACTGTTTATTTTGAGCCCTCAGTTATTTGGTTTTCTAAAATTCACCTCTCTGTTTCTTTTAAAATAAGACAACAGAGAATTTGCTGCTTTAAGCAACAGATCAGTATCTATCAAAACGTTATTATTAAAAACCACTTAACCTCACCTACTGCTGTATTCTTAGCTCTTCAGGGAATGCTTTTGACTTGGGTATGTCACCCCTTTTTCAGCTGGGAAGTGTTTCATGCTGTCTTTGAAATTACACATGTTACAGTCCCTTTTCCAAGGGGAGTGGCGGAAATCCCATTACCAGAGACATTTTAAAACCAGCCTGGACAAAGCAGGAGACGGCACATTGTGAGGAACAGGCCTGCCCTGACCCGAGGCTGGCCTAGATGTGACGTGATGTTTTCCCATCTCTGACTTGTAGGCTTCTACACTGAGGTCTAGTTGTTTAGGTTTTTATTTGCTCTGTTTATCATTTTAATGCTTTTAAAACTGTAAGCCAAAGCCGCCAAATTTAAAAAAAAAAAAAAATTCAACTACCCCCAACTGTTCATTTTTGGGAATGCATTTGATTGACTGTTGCATGAGGAGTCTTTAATGTTAAAAACTTGCCTTCTACATGAAAAGCTAAGTGATATGTTGAACTCACAGCCCTCCGTGACTTTCTTTATCAACGGAGATTATAGCTTCTTGGTGGACTAGTGCAGCAGGCACATGACAGGAAAGAGGGAGTTTGCATTTTTGCCATCCTGTTCTTCAGTGGTGCAATTTCTTCCACTTTGGGATGGGGACCACGTGGTTGCCTGCTGCATGCTCATGCTGGCTAGTTGCTTCCACAGAGCTCCTGATAGTGCTAGCTGCTAGCATTGGTTTAACTTGTTCTTGTTTAGGAATCACACAGACAAAAAAATCACCTAGAATTGCAGGAGTGGTTGAAGGAGGCTTCCGTGAGCTGTGAGCACTAGTGACTCTTTGAAACTTGCGCTGCCTGAGGATGCAGGGGGATTTGGGTTTTGGTCCACTCTGAGTGTAGAACTGCAGAGAATACAATTAATAGCTCTTCTGTGTGCAGAAGTGGCTGCTGGAGCTTTGGGAGCACAAGGCACCAACGGGTGGGATGGACTCTGCTTCCCTGGGTGGGTAATGCTGGGACGATGCTATAAAGACTGACTGGAGCTGGTGGGGCCTTAAGCTCCTTGCAGTGAGCATCCTGGTCTCAGTTGCTGGACCATCACGTTCTCTCCAGCTTGAATGTTTCTAAGGCACCTGTCACCAAGGTATTCTGGTGGCACTGGATGTTGTATCTATGTGTTCTTCAGAATATCACCCCAGGAGCTCAGTGCTGACTGGTCGGCTAAAGGTCAGGCCAGTTCCCTGACCGCTGGCAGGATGCTAGGTCACCAGCCTTCCCTCCACCAGACTGACGATTGGTCCCCTGCAGGGTTTGTAGCCGGCTGCAGCATGCCTGCTGCCAGAGCTCTGCTTCCTGTTTACACTGCAGCCCATTTCAGAAGAGATGTTGGGATAGCCCAGCTGGAAGAGGATGCAGCAGGCAGCTGGAGTGGTTCAGTTCTCTGGAGTCATCACAGAGAGCAGTCTTCTTCCCAGTCTGCAGTGCTGTAGTGTCTCTCCTCTTGCCTTTATGTTGACCCAGAACATTAGGCTTGTGCAGCTCTAGTGGTGTTCACTGATGGTCGATTTCATTTCAGAAGGGGTTTCGACATTTACAAGGTCAATAAGAAAAACATCCACCCTTACTCAGATAACCACTCATAAGGGCTATAAATCTGCCAGCTTCAATGCACAAGCCAACTCCAAATTGCTGGGGTCAAGAGGAAACTTCCCATCAGAGAAGTTACTGCTGAAGTGGCCACTGCAGGGTTCATTGCACCTTCCTCAGAAGCATTTAATACTGGTCAAAATAAGACAGGTCTCCCTGCCACCTGGCTCGCTCAATAAGGTACTTCCTACAGCATGTTCCTAATTCCAGTTACATCCACCCCATTGAACGGCCTTCCACTTCCTGCATGCCTCAGGGCTCAGACTAACTCTTCCTCTTCTAGCGAAGATACATTTGTGGCAGCCACAGCAGTGGTGTGAAAAATGTTTGTGGGGCCAGCTGAGTTGTTTCTGTTTGTGCTCATGGGATTCCTGGTGTACTTGGCTTGCACAGAGACATGCTTGCAGGGCCCTCGTTGCCCCAGCAGCTTTGGGCAGAAGGACTGCAAGCCGGTGAATTGTTTGGCCTCTGCTCGGCCTTCCATGTCAAGGATTCCTCAGACAAAGGGGTTATTTACTGACAACTGGGGACTGACTAATGGCTTTGAATAGATGCCAGCCCCTTCTGCTGGAGACGCCTGATTCGGCAGCTGTCCTAGTGACTCTTGTCAATTGCTCCAGTAAGGAAGCCATCAATCCTGCACTGGGATTGGGCTACTTTGGCATGTCTGCCATTCTGGACTTGCCACAGCCCTCCACCCTGGCCCCCATAGAGTACCAGCTTGGGTTGGAAAGAGGGACATGCTGGTGACAGTCACTGTTCCTTTGCCGACTGGAATGTCTCCCTCTTGTTTCCTGTGTTTAGCTCATTCTGCCTATGTGAGACACTACAGTGAAACCGAACATGTTTTATCCCAGCAACAGCCATCAAAAAAACTTCAAACCAGAAACTTCAGCTCGGTTTTCTTGAATTTTGGAAAACATCTAAAAGGGGGCGTCTGGGGTGGCGCAGCGAGAAAGGAGAGGTCCGCTGAGTCTAGAGCCTTACTGGGGTGAAGGAACAGAGAAATCTACAGCAGCAGCTGGGAAGGGGAAATGCCAGTTGCTGCAGTGGCAATTAGAGAAACTAGTACCCAGGTTTGTGGCAGTTGGGGATTCCGTTTAAAGCCCGTTATTCAGTGTCCGAGTCCCTTCTTTAAAAACCAGAATCTTTAAGTAGGACTGTTGAGACTTTGGAAGCTGGCAAGGCAATCTGGTCACCTGAGCTCTATCAATGTTAGTAGGGGTCGCATGGCTAAAAGCCTTCGCTGATGTTGAAAATCTTTCCCCACTGAATAGTCTTAGTGAAGTAGCCATAATGCTGCATTGGAGCTGCTGCCACAACCTCAGTGCTTACATACTACAGTGATAGGACCCCAGATAGTCACCCGAAGGCCATTTGCCTCCGTGACCCGTAGCTGCTAGACTTTACCATCCCAAGCAAGCTATGTCTTGGCTACAGTTCCATGGAGAAATGCTCCACACTGGGAAGATGTACTTGCTGTGGGCAGGTCCTGGTTCTTTGTTCCTTCTTCCCCTTCTGACTTCTGTTGACTTTGTAAGGTGTAAAATACAGTGTCAGCAGTTTACAAGGAGGGAGAGAACAACGTTTCCTGTTGAGAAAAATGTGGAGGGTCGGGTTGTGAAAGGAAAGGGGGAACTGAAGAATGTCACGTCTCCCACCTTCCTGTAACTCATCCTAAAGAAATCGCCTCTGCTCATGACTCACCATGTTGCTCGTGTCTGCTAATCTGGAAGGCAATTTAATTGATTATATTTTCCTTTTATTCGGGCATCCCAGGGAGGGCTGGCAAAGGGCAACTGTTGGTAGCAGTTTCTGATTTACATTTCATGCCATTTAAAGTCAAACCAAGTTAGTTTTAAAATGATGCATTAAAACTGGATCCAAATAGCATTAGTTTGAATGCATTAATGTAGCCTCTTAGCCATAGAATCCAAATAGCAGTGAAACAAAGGAGCTGGAGTCCCTGCTTTTGTTCTTGGTGCAATCTCACTAAGCCTTTTAGTTGGTACTGTGTTCATGTTACCATTACGTCCGTGGAGATTTAAGGCTCACTCATACTATTTCTAAGCTAGCTGTGTATATAGCACCCTGTATCTTTCTCCCTTGTGGGAAATGGCTGTATCGTCCTCTGATAAAGTGTTCTGAGCTTCTCAGGTAGAAACCCAAAGATTTGTTCTTAAATCCGTGCCTTGAATAAACACCCAGAAACCCCAGACCCTTTTGTTTTCATCAGAAAGCTGACTTGAGTCATGGCGGGAGAAAACTTTATGTATGTGTTCGTGCCCAGGCTGCCCAATGCCAGTTCTGTTCTGGAATCCAGATCAACTTCTAGGCCCAAACCTGGGAGCCAGAGCCAAGAACAAAATCTGAACCGTTTCAAACTCTCTAACGTAGCTTTGAATGTCTAAGCAGCCAGCCAGAGCCGACTCGGAGCTGTTAGCAGCACCAACAATCCATAAATCCAGCCAGCAGAGACGCGTGTGCAGGTGACGGGACAGCTGGAGTTGTTCTCTCCACACGAGGGGGGAAGGGAACTCTGAATAATGCAAGGAAATGCCTAGTGTTGGAGCTGCTGCAGCCTGCTTTCCCTAGTGTTTCCTTTGCCACATGTTACATTAGACCCTGCCAGGACCAGCCAGTCAAGTAATTGTCTCCAGTGACAGATTAAACTTATTGCCATTGTTAAGGGTCCAAGATTTTCCTTTTTTTCTCAGGTTAAAGAACTGCTTGGATGTGCAGCCAAAGCAAACATGAGCTAATAAAGATGTGACGCTAACCAATGATAAACAGTTCGTAAGGGCTGACCACTCCCATTACAGAACGGAGATGGGGACTTGTACTACTGGGAGATGAGTAGAAGAAAGGTGGGAAGTGTGGGGATAGCCTTCCATCTGTTGCTATTAGTGGGAGTTGTAGATGGGCGTTAAGGGGAGAAGTGACCTCTAAGGTAACCTCAGAGTCTGTTGCTTTCATTGCATGATGCCATGCTGAGAGCTGTGTTCAAGTCCTGAGCTTTGTACTCCCATTCCTGAGGTTGGGAAGGCTGCCGAAGCAGCATGCTTGCTCTGGAGTGTATCGTGACCCTCTCAGAAGGGACTCTTGCTTGCTAAAAGGAAATGCTTTTTCACACAATACAGAGTTTGCCCACAGAATGCATTTATGCAAGATATCATTGAAACGAAGAGGTTAGCAGGATTCAGAAAGAAATTAGGCACTTCCATGTGAAACATAAATACCTAGGATTGTAATAAATTAGAGAAAACACAAGAGTTTTGGAAGGGATATTGAACTCTTCTTCTTCAGGGAATGAGCCAACCTCTAACTATTGGGGATTAGGAGGAAAACTTTCCTTGGGGGTAGGTTATTCCATAGCTCCCTGCTGCAGGCTTTCTTGTACCTTCCTCTGAAGCTGCTGCTAGTGGCCACTCTCAGTGACAGGATACTGGACTACATGGACCACTGGTGTGAGCCAGTGTGGAGATTCTTGAGTTCCTTGTGCTACTTGCAGCCAATGTAAAAGGAATCTGCACTGTAGATCAATGTTTCCCAAACTTGGGACTCCGCTTGTGTAGGGAAAGCCCCTGATGGGCCGGGCCGGTTTGTTTACCTGCCGCATCAGCAGGTTCGGCTGATTGCGGCTCCCACTGGCTACGGTTCACTGCTCCAGGCCAATGGGAGCTGCAGGAAGTGGCACCGGCCGAGGAACGTACTGGTCACCACTTCCCGCCGCCCCCATTGGCCTGGAGCAGTGAACTGCGGCCACTGGGACCTGCGAGCGGCCAGAGCTGCGGATGTGGCAGGTAAACAAACCAGCCCGGCCCCAGGGGCTTTCCCTACACAAGTGGCACCCCAAGTTTGGGAAACACTGATGTAGGGTCTTGGAGGTATTGAAGTGAGCATTTAGGAGACTGTACAGTGTTGGGTATGTGTCCGTCTGAAGACAGCTGAGCTGTACAGGCCCTTTGCATTCCTGCTTCTGTGGGTTGTGCTGGCAGGGCCCAGGTGCCCCCTTTGTGATACCAATCTTGAACATTTTGCTGTTCTCCCATAGACAAGGCTGTAGGACAAGCAGCAGAGATTCAGAGGCTCTAGGTAGTAATTACTATTAATTATGCAGACACCTTCAGGACTGTTCACACTTTTATCTCAAGCCAGCCAGGACTCATGCTGACAGCGCACCTGGAAATGAGGTAATTGAATACTCTGCCCACACTTCAGATTTTGCTGGGTGTGGGCACAGACATAGCATGTGTGTTCTGGGCAATGTTTGTTCCTCTGCAGCCAGAAAGTCTTACCATTGAAATGAGACAAGACAGAACACCTCTCTTCCCAGTTTGAGTAAGAGACTCTGGAACTGCTGTGGTGTGGCTTTCCTCAGAAATTTCCTTTGCAGATGAGGAGGTTTTGCTGCTGTTTGAAATACGGTTAGGAGATGTTTCCAGAGCTGTTCAAATCTGCTATTTATTTGAGTTGCTAGGGATGATGGTAACATGGATTGGAGAGGAACGTGTGTGGGATTGTGGCAGTTTGAGCTGGAAAAGGCTCATTAGGTAACATCTAGCCCATCCCTTACAATTTACTTTAGTGCTTTACACTTGACTGCTCTTGGGCTGTTGCTGTTTTGAAGTGATTTCCATGGTGTGTAAGCTAACGAGGAGTGTGTGGAGGGGGGGGGTGGATACAGCACAGCCATTGGGATCACATTTGGTGGGTGAAGGCTGTTCAGTCCAATGCATGATCCCCTGAGACTCCCCCATGCACTCTCTCCCTCGCCCCCCGGCAACATGGCTGGAACAGCCTGAAACTGACACTTGTTCTCGTCTTTGTTTTGTGCCCCCCCACATGTAAGGCCAAATGGGCTGGTTATGGTGAAGGCTCACCAATGAAAGCTTTCAGCCTCACACCACCCTCTTTCCAAACCCACCATGACTTTTCTCTGAAATGTGGAGGTTGGGAGAAGTCTCCTTCGTATCCACATCCGCACTCCAGGGAAAATGCTAATCAAAGCTGTGCTCCTGACAACTTCCATTTTGGCTGAAACAGGTCCCCAAGAGCCTTGCCTTTGTGGAGATCGCCCACTGGTGGGAGTGCAAGCCTAGGTGGCGCACACAGGCTGTGTAGATGTGCTCCGATCAGGGTGTAGCTGCAGCAGTGGGAGTGCGTGTCACCAGGCGCAGGTATTGCAGGGTGGTGAAAGTAGCACCACCAGCCCTTCCATGGTAGGACTGTGTCTGGATGTCAGCAGTGGTGGGAAATGTTCTAAAACTGTCCTACTGTGGGCAGGGGCCAACCGTGCTGAATTCCCCTTCCCAGAAGAAGCAGCATGTGCTTTACACACTGGTCTCTGGAGAGCTGTAGGGCTGAAACAAATTACTCAGATGCTGTAGAAAACACTTGGGTTTGTCTTAACTGATGAAGCAGTTTGCCAGCATTTCGCCTCAAGGTCCCCTGTCCCAGTAGATTTCCCAGCATAAGGACTTGAGCTGATTTCCCAGAAAGGCTCTTCTTGGATCTGTGATGTTGGGGATGTTGTAGCATATCATTGGCCTTTTCATTTTTCCTGGAGCCAGCCCTTGTTAACTTGGTTCTCACACCATTGTTTAGTTTCTTGAAGATGCTTTTGCTAGCTCTTCCAGACTGTCACGTGGGAATTGCTTATTAGCAGGGATTTTTTGCTTTGACCCAAAGCTGCAGACTGCTCCCTTCTGTACCACTGCCAACAGCATTTCCAGTCTCTTCTGAGCATATGTTTTGCAATAATACACAAACTCCTTGGCTCCCAAGAGCTGCCTTATGGAAAGATTAATCTCTCTTAACAAAGGAATTAAGATACTAAGAGTGAAAGCAAAGGCAATATCTTAGAGCCTGGAGGACTGTCCTGACCTTTCCGAAAGGCCTCGGTTCAGACACTGGTGTCTGGCTAGCAGATGGAAGATGTTTGAGTGGCCTTTAGTCAGCTTGTGAAGTCCTCTGTCTGGTGACTGGGCTTGCTATGAACATGCTTTGCACATTACTGCCGCTTGGTTTATATCTTCCTGATCTGCAGCAGCCTCCTCAGGGAGCCCCTCCTTGCTGAGATTGCCTGTGCTGGAAGTCTCCCTACTCTGCCCTTATGTCTGGGTTCTAGCAGTACTTCTAGCATTAGCTGTGTGGGGTTTTGAGCATTGACAGCGATGTTCCTCGTAGGAAGGGTATTGGTTTCACAGATGGCTTCATCACTTCTTTTTGTCTATGACTGGAAAAGGAAGACACTCCACTTGCATCAGGGTTCAGCAGTGACCTCTGGAATGGTACCTCGCCTGTTACCAGCTCTGGAGGACATCAGCATTAGTGCTTTCGGGACTATAGGAGAAAAATGCTCCAGGAAAGCACAGCCCTTCACAAAGGCAATTTAAGAATTATTATCCGTGCTTTACAATGAGGAAACTGAGGTACAGAGATTGGAAGAGATTTGCCCAACATTATGCAGCAAATTGGTGACACAGCTGGGAATATAATCCAGATCTTCTGACCCTCAATCTGTTATGTCAGTAAATCTCAGCCTTTTCCAGATTGGAATTTGCCTCCAACTTAGCAGCATGGCATGATCAGAGTCATTGTGTGTGCCACATTGAGAACCTCTGCATTAGGTCATAGCTGCCTATGCCTGGTGGAGATTTTGTTTTTTTTTTTCTGTAGGAACAGAGAATGAATGATTAGCGAATTGACTTCACTGCTCCTGGAGTGAAATGTCTTCCCCAGATCCTGATTATTGGAAGAGTATTGCCCGAGCAGGGGTGTAGATGAATCAAGAGATGCTGATATAGTTCCCAATTGCTGCTGCTTTGTTGTGTTTATCCATAGTTTGAGTTCCTCAAGTTGAGTGCTTCCCTCTGGTCTAGTTAATAGTCCAAGTAACTCTTTGGTTAAAACGCTTTTCCGTGGTTGAGCTGCTGGCTGCAAGGCTCCGTGGTGGGGGAGCAGATGAGTGGAGTGTAGACATTATAGAGCTTATTGGAGAAAACCATATGCACTTGACTTTCCTTCTCGTATGTGAGAGTATGGGGTATTGGGTGACCCTTGATCTGGGGGCAGCAATTGCGCTTCATGTCGTGCTGGCACCAGGCTCTGGCGCCAGTTTTGGTTAGAAATATTTGCTGTTGTCCCCGTAGATTCAGAAACCTCGTGTACTAGACTGAAAATATTGCCACCGAAATCAGAGGTGACACACAACTCTTGATAGTGCAGGGGCACAATTTAAAGGTTGTGGGGGGCATGTGTCACCTCTGGGCGCTAACACACCCCTCCTGCATCTCCCACATCTGCTCCAAGCCATTGTATCTACCCCGCTCTCTACTGGGACAGGAATTCACCTGCGGGGATAGATGCAGCAGCCTCTTCCCATCAGTTTTCTCTTTTCTGGGCTATGTGCCATGGGTTGAATGACTCCAATAAGTCCTCTGGAGCAATGGGAAAACTGCTCTTCAGAAAGGTGTATTTCAGAGACTACACTGGAAAGCAGTTGATATATATCAAGATGTGAGTGGGGATTGGATGCAGGGGCCCAGTTTTGTCAACCTGCCTCTTCTTTTGGGGCCAGTAGCTCACTTAGAATGAAGCTTAAGCACAACACCTTCCCTTTGCCCTTCTCATGTCAGTACCCCAGGCAACCAGAGGAGAAATCCCCAGTCTCTGGTGTTAACAACTGAAGACCATCCAGCTGGTTTGCTTGCTTGTGTTTGTGTCGCAATATCATCTCTAAAGTCCTGCAAATAATGGAACTTGTGATTTGGCAGATAATGTCTGACCTCATGGCAAGAGGAGACTTGGACTCACCCAGGCACGTGATTAAATGAACTTTGAACATAATGTTTTAGGCCAGAGAATTTCAGACTCCTCTGAGTGTGCCCTACAGCATGACACTAGGGAGAGCCTCGCACTTCCCAGAAGAAGGAACAGCAACTGCTTTCCCCTTGTTAAAACTCCTGAGAGCCTCTTCCAGGCATCTGGGTCTAGATTAGGCAAAATGTGCAATGATAGGTTCAAAATGAGTATTTGTTTGGTGTGTTTGGGCTTGGGGACCCCATGTAATAATCTGAACAGTTGCTTCTGAGGATGTCGCCAGAGGAGCATCGTGTCCGTGAGATGATCCCCATGCAAATGGGGACCAGAGCACTGTTGAACCGAACAATCTAGCTCTTTGGAATTACATTGGTTAGCACGTGGCCCAGAGCACCGCAAGCTGAGCAGTGCAGATCCCCTAAGATGCAGTTCCCTCCAAGTTCCCCGTTACTGTTGAACCTCTGGAGAAGACCAAAGCTCCCTCTGAGTTTGACACCCTCAGGATACAGGGCAGCTCCGAAGAGCAGAGAGCTTCATAGGTTGCTCCCTGGCTCCTGCCTGTGATTCTTGCTTTCCCTCCCCACATGAGTGTTTTCTGCATTTCAGCCTAAGGAATGGGATTTGGGGATCTAGATACAAATAGTCTCATTGCTTCTATCTGTGTGGAACTTCCTTCACTTCCACAAAGACCTGGACTGGGAACTAAGCCAGATTGCAAAGTCAAGCACTCAAAAGTTAGAAACACCTGAATTAAGGTTGCTCATGCAGTCTTACTTTGTCCCCCTGGTGTGTGTGCAGGATGATACCGTCTCCAGGTACACAGCTGCTGTCTCATTTCTACATGTCCTCCAACTTCTGCAACAAAGGAGGCCAGGGTTGTACAGACAACAGCTTAATTCACTGCACAGCCCTTAGTTGTTCCCTGGGGACAGTGTGCCTCACTGTATGGAATGAAGTAAGGGTCCCATATTAACAGTAGCCTGTGATCATGTAATTGAAGATTGCCTCATAATGTAAATCAACAAAAGGGCCAAATCAAGTGCATGGACATCCGTATTTCAGGCATTTCTGAACTTTTCAGTGCTTGACTTTGCAACCTTAAGGTTCTTTTAATGTGGGAAATTACATCCAATAAAAACAAACTTTTAAAAAACTTAAAAGTTGAAAAAACAAAAATTCCATCATGTGGAACCTTATTGATGTGTCTCCCCTTTGCCCCCCATGGGTCATTAACAAGGTTGAGATCTTTAGATCCACTGCACAGTTTTCTGCAGCTAATGGACTAACTGGTAACAGTAGAAAGTTGTTATCCTCTGTGTGTGCCTGCCATTCAAGAGGGATGGTGACAAATGCTTTGCTAGTGGGTTTCACAGCTATTTACTACTCAGCAAAGGAATGTTGAGGCTCAGGAATTCTGTATAGGTTTTATACGGCTGTGATAAGTGCAGTATCCGAGCACTTTCCAGAAGTGCATTAAGCAACATGGCTAACATCTGCCTCATGTCTGTTCTCTCATCCCCACCCCAGGGGAAGAAGTGTGTGCAGTGCAATGCTCCATTTTGGACAGGTACACACAGACATTGCTCTATGTTTGTAAGAGAAGTCAAGGCCAAAGAAATTCACCCTGTGCTTGGAGTGAAAGGTGGTGAGGTTTGTGATGGTCCTTAGCCCCTAGGGAAGTTCATAGCACAGGCTCAGACTAGCCCTTGGAAAGATCTGTCCCCTGCAGAGACACACTTTACCCTTGTTGTAGAAAGTTCCATTGTGCTAGAGGAGCAAAGTTGTTGACCATCATCTTCATTCAGGAAGAATAAAAGGCTCAATTCCAGGTGCTGAAGTGTAGTGTTCTCTAGGTGTTACACACCCTTCTGCTCCTCTTCTGCTCCTAAGTTTTCTACCTCCCTAAGTACTGTTCCGCCTCCAGCTCCTGCCTCTGTCCCCCTAGCCCCACATCTCTTCCCTCACTTGCTCTGCTCCTCTGCTTTTCAGCTGGGATGCTTCCTATGTCTCCAAGCTGCCTGTGCACGAGTGGAGGGTACTTGTAGGTCCCTGAGTGCTGGGAGCAGCAATTGCAGAGAAAGTCCTCCTCAGCTCCAGCAACCCAGGATGGAGCACACTCAGTCACCCTGGGGATGGCACATATGCCATATGATTGACATGTAGGAGCTGTGAGGGGCTGGAGTGTGCTCAGTGTAGACAGAATCTGCAAGCTGCAGGTTTTTTCCCCAGAGGCTTGTAACTTGGGACAAATTTATGTGAATTGTCCGAGGGACAGCAGAAGCCATATCCCTGACATCAGGGCAGCTGCCTGCGCCCCAGGCAAATTTCAAATCCTTGCTCCAAAACATGGCGGTGCCAGAGCTTCTCAACAAAACTGTTGTAAGAATTTTTTAGCCTGGGCAAATCAGTGTAACATGAGAACGGCCACACTGGGTCAGACCAATGGGCCACTTAGCCCATTATACGGTCTTCTGTCAGTGGCCAGTGCCGGACGCTTCCGAGGGAATGAACAGAACAGGCCAATTATTGAATGATCTGTCTCCTACCATGCAGTCCCAGCTTCTGGCAGTCGGAGGTGTAAGGACACCCAGAGCATGGGGTTGTGTCTCTGACCATCTTGGCTACTAGCCATTGAGGGATCTGTCCTCCATGAACTTATCCAATTCCTTTTTGAACCCAATCATACTTTTGGCCTTCACAGGTTCACTATGCATTGTATGAAGAAGTGCTTCCTTAAGTTTGTGTTAAATCTGCTACCTAATAATTTCATTGGGTGATTCATGGTTCTTGTGTTATGTGAAGGGGTAAATAACACTTCCCCTTTCATTTTCTCCACACCAGTCATGATTTTATAGACCTCAACCTTATCCCCCTTGGTCATCTCTTTTCTAAACTGAACAGTCTCAGTCGTTTTAATCTCTCCTCATGTGGAAGCTTTTCCATACCCATCATCATTTTTGTTGCCCTTCTCTGCACCTTTTCCAGTTCTAATGTTTTGTTTGAGTTGGGGTGGCCAGAACTGTATTCAAGGTGTGGGCATACCATGTATATAGTGGCATTATGACATTTTCTGTCTCATCTATCCTGTTCCTAACATTCAGTTGGCTTTTTCAACTGCCACTGCACATCAAACAGATGTTTTCAGAGAACTATCCACAATGACTCCAAGAGCTTTCTTGAGTGATAACAGCTAATTTAGACCCCATCATTTTGAGTGTATAGTTGGGATTGTTTTCCAGTGTGCATTACTTTGTATTTATCAACATTGAATTTCATTTGCCATTTTGTTGCCCAATCACCCAGTTTTGTGAGATCTCTTTGTAAGTCTTTGCAGTCAGCTTTGGACTTAAGTTGCATCTGAAGTGGGGTTTTTTACCCATGAAAGCTTATGCCCAACTAAATCTGTTAGTCTTTAAGGTGCCACTGGACTCCTTGTTGTTCTTGTGGATACAGACTAACACGGTTACGCCCTGGTACTTATCGGTAAGTTGTGTATTTTCCCTAGCCTCATTCTCTGAAACGGCTGAGCTGTTTTAGCTGAAACTTTACCCAAAAATTCAATGTGAGATAGATACATGGCATAGAAAATTTCAGCCCAAACTGTTTAAGTTTGGCAAAGTTACAAGCAACTGAAAACTGGGTCTTACCCAACACTCTCCATTGTAACCTTAGCTATAAATGGTGCTGCTGGTGGAATTGTGGAAAGTCCCTACAGTGAGTGGATTGCTGTGTCTGACTCCTTCCAGAGTTTTGATCCAGTGTATGGCAGTGCAGCAAAGAGGGAATTATCTGGCATGCACAACAGTTTATTTGGGGCTGCAGATCTGTGCTGCAGCCTTTTCGGTGGCATAGGTGGTTTAGCAGCTCCTTGGCATAGTAAGTACACAGGGGAGGCATGCAGGGAGCTGATCACAGTCAGTAACCTAAACAGCGAGGCCAGAATTGTCAAAATGGGGGGCCTTCACTTAGGCACTAAAATCTCTCTCTTGACACCTAACTGAGAGGGCTTGATCTTCAGAGGAGTTGAGCACTGACCTCTCCTGAAGTCAGTGCGAGCTGTGGGTGCCTAACGTAAGGGCTCCAAGTTGGAAAGCCTTGGCCTGTAGCCTTTCCTGGGCTCAAAGACATGTTTCAGATGTGCAGTGTTACAAGGGATGTGTTCTAGCTTGAGCAGCAAGTACCATAAACTGTGCCATGCTTTGGGGAGTGGTATGGCTCTGTTCCAGCTTCTCTCTCTGGGCCTTTTAATCTCTGCCACTTATGAGAGATGCATTTGCATTTTAAGCTATAGGATTCTGTGTCTCTGCCTCGCTTACGCTGGATTCTGAATGTACAGAATCTACTAGTGTGTTTCTCTGCCCCCCACTCTGTCTCACATGTTCTGTCCCTTTGTATCCTGGAGTCCCAGTCCTTCCTCAGCTGGAGAACATGCCTCCTACACACTGCTAGGAACTCTTTGTAAAAGTGGCTTAAAACAAGCTCCACAGAGAATCTGCGTGATCCTCCCAAAAAGGCTTCTCTCCAAATCTCTCCTGCAACAGCTTTGTCCCTTCATTTCTCAGCCGTAAAGGCTGGCTGCTTTTCGTACTGTCTCTGGCTTAGCTGGCCAGTGCTCATTCGGCCACACTCTTAAGAAATCCTAGTAGAGAATTAAACCTGGCAGCTGCAGGCCTGTTACCTCACCCCACAAAAATGCTTTGTTATTGAGAAAATGGAAACTGTCTGAGGTTTCTGGGCTGAATAGAAATCGTTGGGATCAGTTTTAACCACAGCTTGGTCATGGCTGCAGAACATTCCCCTAGCTGAGCATTCTCTCTTCTAAACCATAATCTTCAAGACACTGGAGAGCTGCAGGGGTTTCACTGGTTAACTGAGCAAACATTGGAGACTGTTATGCACTCTGCTGAAACCTCACTGAAATCTCAGGCTTTCTCAGCAAAGACAGCTGTGCCACCAGGTAACCCTTTGTAACCTGTTGCCCAGAACACAAGTGTCCAGTAGAAATTATGCCAGGTTCATCTCCTATCTATAACCCAGACTGCTCCACTTGCTGGCATTCACTTCCTGGAACGTTGGTCACTCTGCCTTTGTTAAAAAGGTGGGTAAAGGATATGTAAGCAGCCTTTAAAAAGCCTCAGAGAGAGGAGCTGTGGAAGTATGTGGAGCCTTCTGTGTTGTAATCCTCTAGCACCCAGATCGAACCCGCAGTTCTGAAGGAGAAGCTTTGCTGCTTTAGTAACCTTTTAGGGTCAGTCTCAGGAGTGTTCTCTGAACAGGGAGTTCTGAGGGGAAAAGAGGGAGAAGGAAAAATCAGTTTGAATTGTTTTCCTTGTTTACAAGCTGCTTTCCCCCCAGGTTGCTGTAAAGGATATGAAATGACATTTTGGTCAATACTGGTTTGCAGAAGCAGCATTTATCTAAATACAGAACTCTCCTTGCTAACAGATCATAGTTCTATTTACATACAGTTATACTGATAGCTTACAGCTCCTGTTGAGGAAGTTGCATAAGCATTATTCACTTGATATCCTAGTAGGACTGGACAAAGCAGCATTAGTTCTTTGGATGCAAATTGAACACGTGATCCGTTTTGTTTTGTTTTTTAAGCCTAGTGAATCCTAGCAGGCCAAACGAATTCCTTCCAGCTGCTACAGATGTTTTATGTGACTAAATAGCTGAGTGCGTAGAAAAACTAATATCCCTAAAATATTGCACCCATGATTAGCTATTTCATCATTTGATAGTGAAATGTAAATATGGCTTTGGTATTTTGAGAGTTTATTTACCCAAGCTTCTAGTGTTCCCTAGGAAATCCCGTAACTAAAATGGCTCATAGCTTGTCATCTGGTGAGAACAGTGACTAGTCAGCATCTCCTCAAGACCCTTTGAAACTCAGAGTGGATTTTAGAAATAGTAATTTATTTAACTTGCGAACTAGGCCCAGCTGTTCAGGGCAGAGCCCAGGATCATGAACTGTTTCCATTCTAGACCCCTACTTTCTGTGGGTTTAAAATGTGGCCATAAAAATCCCTTCCAGGCTCAGCACTGGCTCCTGAGGTCTCTGGGAGATATTTGAAATACAAAATTGAAATGGTAAAAACAATTGACAGTTTATTCACAGAAAAGTGTTTTACCCATGGGGGGTGGGTATGGTTGTGTGTGTGTGTGAGTGAGTGAGAGTCCGATAACTTTAAAGCAGCCTCAGTTCTGCAGGACCCAAGCCCACAATGTGGATTTTCCTCTCCTGGTTATGTTGCAAGTGAAGCCGTTTCTGCTGTGGTGCAGCCACTGGCAGTAGAGCATGCTGTTTACATACATTCTGCACCAGCAGTAAAGAGGGAGGACTGTAGGGTGACCAGACAGCAAGCCTGAAAAATCAGGACTGATGGCAGGGGTAATAGGAGCCTGTATAAGAAAAAGCCCCAAATATCAGGACTGTCCTTATAAAATAGGGACATCTGGTCACCCTAGAGGAGCATTAACTTCTGAGTTAGCATGAAAATCTCTCTGTTCTAATGAAACAAAAGAAATTATATTGAAGTGCAGAAAGTCTCCCGAGTTAGGCAAACTTCAACTCACTAAAGCCAAGAAATTCCTCTCTAAGGTTTGCAGTTCTCCTATAACCCATTGTGCTGTTCTATACACAGGATGTTCTGCAGTCCCTTGGTAGAGTATGAGGTAGGGGAGTGGCACTAAAAGCTTGTCTACCCATGAAAGTTAACCTCAATTAAGGTAGAATGTGAATTTATAGTGCAGTAGCTGTTCCTAAATAACTACGTGTGTGGACATTGTTGTTCGAGAACAAGAGAACCTTGTTTCTGTTTGGCTTAGCATGCTTTCAAAGCCCTATCTTTAAAAGAAGCAGCTGGAGAAGATACAGTCACATATGAAAGACTCGTGGCCCATAGTAACTTAGTTCTGTATGTGTACGTTCCTCTCTCTTTTATATTTTATTTCTCTTCATGACGAGGGTTGCCTGGGTTTAGATCTGTAGCATATGTACATAGGGGTCTTTAGCAAAGGAGAAAATAGTCTATAGGCATTTTTTGTGATCTATGTTTAAATAATTCCAGCAGGTTAGACTATATAGTGTATTTCTGGAACAGGAAGGACGATGGCCTTGTGGTTTCAGCATTGGACTGGGACTCAGATCTGGGTTCAATTCCTAGCTTTGCCACTGACTCGCGATATTACTAAATCCCTCTGTGCTTCAGTTCCACGATCTGTGAAATGGAGACAAAATGCTCCCTGACCTCACAGGAGTGCAGTGAGGATAAGTGTGTCCGTGCTTGTGAAACACTCGGATAGCACAGCAGTGGAAGCAATAATATTATAAAGGGTGGAGAGATTGAAGAGCTGATTACATGTGGAAGCTGAGCCCCCTTGCACTTACATTCTTGAAATGGCCTGTGCTTGTATCAGCAGGGAGGTCCATACTTTTTTAGTAGGGGAAATGCTCCTCAACTCAGCCTTCTCTGGAGGTTTGCTGCAGGCTTTGCCCACTCATCCATGGCCTGATGCTTGGTCCTGGAGGAGTAGAGAGCAGCACTGTTAACATTCCCGCATGCCACAATAGCAAATTATTCAGACTTACGGAACTACAGTGCACCAAGGGCTTCGAAGATCTTCGCATTTGTACTGTACGCCAGTTTAACCTGGGTATAGTTGAGTGGCTGCCATTAACTCAATGTATGCGTTGGTCCCCAATTCAGAGAGTTCTGGAGTATGCAGAATAATTGTGCACTCACTCAAGAGGCGTAATTAGTCTTGAGTGTAGAATACACTGCAAGGAATTCCGACCAAGAGAAGCTACGTTGTGTGTGTATTTTCCAGCCCTACACAAACCCATCATGTAAGCCAGTGAGAGGTGAGCACTGAGCTTGAATGGACACATCGTGCACATCGCTCTGAGCAGCTGAGAGGCCCTGGGCTGCATGTGGGAAATCCCAAATGTGGTTCAGTCTGTTGAAGAGATTAGGCTTTACGTGTACAGACTTGACTCTGTTGCCACAGGCAGTGATGGAACTAAAGTGAACAGGACCATTGTGGCTTCAGATCTTCAACATGTGAAAGTCTGAATTTTGGAAGAGTCTGCAGAGCTCTGGTTCTGGACAAGAGTCTCTGGCTCTACGTACCCCTCTTAAGAACCAGGTCCCAGGTAGTGCCTTCTGTTGAAGTAGTATAGGGCCTGATCCGGCGCCACTCATGTTAGTGGGAGTTTTACCACTGACCTCAATAGAATGAGGCTCATTAGGTTAGTATGATGATTTTTGTTAGCAATTCATTTTAGATTAGGAAACCCTTCCTGTTTGCTCTGTCCCTCTTGTCTGAGTGCTAGTGAGAGATGAAAGGGGTTCAGAAGCCCACAAAACCGGACCCAGGGTCTTTGTCTAATGTGGACACTTTTAGAGGAACTTTACATCCAGCCTCATATAGTGAAACCTGAACCTGGGGAGGAAACGCTAATCCTGTGTTGATGTCACCCTCTGGTTTGCGATGTGGCTGCTTTTGTTTCTGGGCAAGCACTTAAATGTTTTGCTAGTGAAGTGGCGATTTACCGGTGAGCAGTTTTTCTCACAGCACCTGCTGTAACCGATTCCAGTCTGAGTCACTGAGAGAGTCAGTCTGTCCGTTGCTCCTGAGGTCATTGTGGCTGTTGGGATCGTGTTGAGTTTTAATCAGATCCATTGCATTCAACGAGCCAACGGAATTTCTGCTGCAGTTAGAGTTTTGGTCTGGCTGAGTTATTGTTATTGTGGATGGCTTGCCACAAGTACTGCGTTCAGATAGTGTGTTCTCTGTTTGGTGGGAGAACAGAGGCTGGTTATTAGCATGCTGGGATCGCCATTACTCCCAGTGTTGAACTGGAGGTCCTGATCCTACAAACATATGAGCAAGCAAATAAACTTGGGAACTTTTTAACTGTAACCAAACTGCCTTGCTCTGTGGCCATTCTCCACTGGCTGTTGCACCCTGTGCCTTGCCGTGAACAGAGGAGGCATTGTCGTTTTCAATGAGTGAGCACAGCACTGTTGTCTTTACAAATAAGAAAAGGATCATTTCTTCACCTCACAGGGTGTGAACGCTTCCTGGCCTTTACCTTGAGGACATGGCGAGCTGCGTCTCTCCTAGATAAAATGTTGCCCTAAACATATCCCATTGTCCTGAAAAGTAAATCTGTTTCATGCACGTTTCCCTTGCTGCTTTTTACTACTACCCCTTTACATCTCAGTAAACACCAGGTCTGTACCATTGTTGTTACCTCAGTGTGAGAATGTAGTGCGGGAAATGGGCAGCAGTAGTGCGGGAAACAGGGAGCAGTCTGCTTTTCTGTTTTCATAGCTCTGCAGGGCACTTTAAAGAGAGATAAGAACATGGCCCCTGCACCAAAGATCTCAGAAAGAGGTGAAGAATCAGTGCTAGATGCTGCTTGTTGCCCAAACACAAATGCTTTCTGTGGATGTGGTAGCAAGTAGCTCTAGTTCTGTGAGGTCATGCAGCATTTGGACTGCAGAGGAACAGATGCTGAAGGTTTGAATTCCACCTCCTTAATGTTAAGTGCAGGCACCTGGATATTTGTTGGTCTCTAAGGTGCTGCAAAGACTCCTGTTCTTTTTGCGAATACAGACCAACGTGGCTGCTACTCTGAAATGTGTCCATAGTGGCTGTGTAGTTTTGCCTCTCAAATTGGCAAAAAGCTCCCCCCCACACCCCCTGCTATAGATGCCAAAGTCTCCATCTCACGAGGTGCCGCAGCAGCGTCAAAGCAGTTGTGCAAGAAGTGACGTGCTTCCCACTGCCCGTTCTCAGAAATAAATAGCTCTGAGCAGCGTTTATCCAGAATAAATCTTGATAGCAAAAGCCAGTTTGCCTTTGAGTAATAGATGATTTTTTGTTTACAATGCTCAGTATTTGAGACTAAATTTAAAAAAATAGTACAAGCAAGAAGTGTTGCTAACAAAGGCGACTGATTTTCAAGTGTCTCAGGTCTGTACTGTAAGCGTAATTGACGCCAGATGACGCTGGATCCAGCTCTCAGTGTCTGGATTGTGTCAGCCTTGCAGATGTAAACTCATTTCAGCTCTTCCCTGGCAGTGTAGTAGTGACGTAAAGAAACCATCTCCCTGGTTTCTGTGCTCCTCTGTCTGTCTCCACTCAGTAATTTCCTGACCTGCTGTAAAGCTGAACAATCCTGCCCTTGGAATGTGTTACCTTTTTACAGGAGAGCGGCAGCCAGGAACTCTGCAGCTGGCACGTGCAGTGACTCCCAGGCAACAGATGGTCTAAATTTTGGTTCAGACCACAAGAAGCCATTTATTGGGATGGTAACCCGAGCCTACTTCCCTTCCCAGGACTTGATACTTCACCAGAATTAGAAGCTGTAGGCATACTGGGGTTACAGAGCTGTAATTTCCTTTGCTTTTGAGGGACGCTAGCAGCTGTAATACATGCTTTCAGTAGAGACCTCCTTTGCTCTTTAAAGGAGCCTCAATAAAGAGAGCTAGTACAGAGCCAGAGACTTGCAGTTACCAGCCAAACGGCAGCAGAGACCGGCTGGTGGGTAAAAGTTTGGGTGGAAGGCTGGTGTGCTTGAACACAAGACCTCCACCCAGTGTGCCCACCTTTCTGTAGCTCATCAGCTGCCTTGTGCCCTGCTCTTCCCTGGCCCTGGGTGATTTCACGCCCCAGAGGAGCACAGCTCTGCCAGTGGCAATGGCACAGAGAGCAGTGCACACTGTTAGTGCAGGTGTGGTACAACTGGGTATTTAAACGAACTGTTCCTCCTCAGAAAATAAGGAGTCAACTCAGGAGTGACTATTTTGACCAAATTTGGGGGGGAAATCCATTTGGCCTTTAATAATAGTGCTTAAAAAATAGAATGCAGCTGTTTCAGAGGCCCTTTGATGCTCCTATCTCTCAAATTGTGTTTTGTTGTAAAACTGAAGTTGACCAGGCCCTTAGCCAACAAAAAAGTTCCCAGCCCCTCTGGAAATGATTTTTAAAAAGGGAGTTTAGATTCAGATGCAGCAGGTTTGCAGCGCTGCAGAAGTTGAATTGCTTTTCAGCACATGCACACAGGGTGCCTGCAGTGCAGTCACAGCCACACGATGCAGCTGAGCCACAAACTCAAATGGATGTTTTTTCATGTGTATGCCCAGAGCAGCTCCTCTCATGCCCACATGTGTGACATACATAATGCCTTCCATCCGCAGGTCCCAGAAGGCTTTACAAAAGCTACGCTATACAACACCTCGGAGAAGTTGCTAGATAAGGATTGCCTCACCCACCACTGAAATGTTTCCACCTCTGGGTGGAAGATGGCAGTGCCTGATAGCGTAGGACCAGAAGGAGAGCACTGCTTGTGATCAGAACTATAGAGGGATGTTTAGGGAACCAAAATCGAATTCCTTTATTCTGCACTATTTTCTGTACCAAGAGAAAGACCCGAGCAGTTGGAAAAACAAAGCAATTGGAGCAGAGTCTGATGCTCCATGTTTGGGTTTCTTGGAGTCTGTATGAGCTGCAGGATCCTGATGCACTAGGGTGAACCGAGGTTGTGTGTTTAGTCGCTTTCTGTCACTCCAGTGCTGGTGTTCCGGGGAGCAGATTTCCAGACATGGGTATCTGAATCCTGCCTTTCCGTGTTCAGGTGCTAAGCATTTGTGTGTTTATGGGCCAAATTTTGCTTGGTTATGTGGGTGTAAATCCATATTGACTCTGGATTTACACTGGTATAAATGAAAGCTTTAATTGCCTAGATAATATAATCTATGTAATATGCAAATTCTTTGGGGATGGGGGCTTGTGCCTTCCTGTATGTTTGAAAACCATTGTGCTGGCACTGCTGAACAATTTACAAGTCAGTTTAGCATTGTCACAGGATTCAGTCATTTTGTGTAGAGTCCCCTGTGGAACCAGGGATCTACATTTTTCATGCCTAGTTTCCTTAATAAAATCTTCCCCAGAGGGCTGTGGTTGGCATTCGCTGTTTCTCCTGGATATTGTCGAGTTCCCTCTTTTGTGCTGTGGGGGCATGAATGCAGCCTTTAGGAAGAACCCTTGGAGTCACTTCTGGCCAGCTCTGTGAGCTGGCGCATTCAGAACCAAAAGAAGCTAGAATGTTTCCTTGGTGACAGTGGCAGGCTCTGTCCAGTGTTTGGGGGGAAGGTGTAGCAGGTTTATAGAAGCAATTGTGAGCCAGAGTTCCTCTCTGTACCATGTCTGTGGTATGTTTCCTTCCACGCTAAAGCTTGGTGTGATTTGTATTCTGGCATGTGTCGCCTGCATGAAATGGACCCTCTTTCCTGGGCGAGGCTGGAATCGCCCAGCAGATCATACGCTGCATGGATCTGTGTTGCTCCAGGGCAAACAGCAAGGAAAAGATAGTCTCAGATTGGCAATTTCACAGGTAAAAACCGAGCAACCCCACCAGCTTCAGCTTAATCTTCACTTGTGCATGGTCTTTTCTGGAGGATCTTACCGAGATTTCATCGCTGCCTGTCAGCTCCATGTGCCTGTCACTCTGAATCACCAGGGGAAGTGAAAGTTCATGTCTAGAAACCTCCACTTCCAAATAAAAACGTTTCATTTTCCAGTGGGGCTTCTACCTAGACCATAAAATGTCCTGGAACTAAGCTGCCGGAGACGAGTAAATGCCTAGGAAATGGCTTGTGTTTGGCAAAGCTAAATTGTGATTTGACAAAGATCCTGACTCCAAGCCCCAGGAAGGAAATCTTCTGTGTGACACCTACTTTGCCCTCCTGCTTTCCCTTTGGAATGACATGCCAGCAGCAACACCAAAAGACTTTTGTATGTTCCTAGGTTGTGACTGTAGTTACAATGTAAGGCATCAGTGACCTCTGGCACCTGGATCCTCTCCTTAGACACTATATCTTGGAGAACTAGTTACAGACCTGTTGCTGCCAATATTGTGCTATACAGCAATGTGCGTGGGACAGCATCAGTGGGTCCTGGGATGGGAGCAAGTGCCTTGAAACCCTGAAAAGTGTTCTCCTCACTCTATGTACAGGGGGGTTATGGTAAAAAGGAACATTTATGTTCTCCAGCTGAGGGAAGCCCGGAGGCTGTGTGCGCCCACATTTAAAATGCAGTCCACTACATAGCATTAGAGCAGGTGACCACCCAGGAACCAGCTATGTTAAGGATGCCCAAGCTCTCATGACAGAAGAGACCTTGGTCTCTGGAAGCTTCTTGCAGACATAGGGAATGTGACCTGGTGAATGTCATGATGCAAATCAGCTGCTTCTTGCAACTGTAGTTACCAAAGCCACCTGGATCCTGTCCTCAGCAGTGTTTGTGCCCTGCTGGGGAGTACGGGTGGTTGGTAGCAGAAGTGCTTCAAGAACCAGGGCTGGACCTGGGAGGGTTTGTAAGGAAGAGAAATATTTGAATCAGGTGATGGAGGAGTCTTCACATTTTAACTGCTCCTTGCAGAAGCTAACAGCAAACCATCCAACTGGCAGTCTTAGGCCCCTGTTCCTTTCTTGTCCTAATCTATGATGTTTCTCTTCCACTATCTTGGAATCTGGGTCTGAAATGAAAAAACTTCTCTCCTGATTGGCTTAATGAATGGTACTAGCATTTATTATTGATGGGGTGGGAAGTCCTCCAGGCAGGGGTCTGTGCAGTAGCTGTGACGGAGACAGTTAGCTGTGGATGGAGGCAGTTATTCTGGAAAGGAACCTGAGGTTGTCTGAATTGGCCTGGGTGGATTTTTGAAGTTTACACCATCATTTAGGCACTTTGGGCAGTTAGGCAAAGTTTCACTGTGGTTTTCTTGGAAGAGAAAGCAAGTCAGGGCTCACCTTTTCTAGAAGCATGTGCAACCCTCTAACCAGAGGGGAAGTATCCGGAAGCCTGGAATTTTTGACATCCTTGTTACCATATTGAAACCGAAGCTCAAAGCCGTCGGTTAGACTGGTTACTAATGTGCATGGGAAAAAGGAGCAGGAGCTCAGAGAGCAATCGTGTGCTTGGGTGCTTGCGTTCTTGCTTTTAAAGCATTGCTACAAACAGGATTTTCCCTGAATTGTGGCCCCAACCCCTCTAGCTGATAACACAATCAAACCAGGATCCCAGTGCTCAGTCGCTGTCCCTAAAACTTGGCTGTAGCACCTCTCTTTTGTGGTCTGCTCTCTGCCTGTGCCGCCCCTTCCACCCCCCGGTTGCAGGTGCTGCCTGTTCAGTAACCTACATGTTCCTTTATAGTAAATTTGGTCAGTGCAGCCTGTCTCTGGGTAAGAGACCTCTCTTGCAGACCAGTGTTGTGTGTAAAGGAAATGCAGCAATGCAGCTCGCGTCTGGTTCTCTCATCTCCTCCCAGCCCTTCTCTGTCCTAGATAATAATCTAAGGAGGAGTTTGAGTCAGAATCTCCTCTGCTGAATTCTGGGGCCATGGATTTCTTAACAGTCTGGTTAGGTGGATGTTGTTCTGTTAGGAGGAGAATTCTAATGTGTCTATCTCACTCCTGTGTTCTTGAATCTCCTCCTTCAGTGAAACGGCCCATTTGACTCGTGACCGATCCAAGCTTCTCAAACGTTTCCAATCCTCAGCTTCCTGTTGAATGCACAAAATGTGCTTATTACTCCAACTGACTCAACTTTGTATTTGGCCATTAATCTTGTTTAAAACAATCTCTTGAGCAAAGCTCTGGCTGTGAGTGGTTTTCACGTCAGTGCACCAATACAGGAAGGTAGTTCTGAATGTATGTTAATAACTGGGCACATATTAACTATGCCTTGAGTCCAGGGATGGCTTTGTTCAGATCCTCACAAGTAGGTGCATAAGTCCATGTGGATTTATTAATATTAGGGCTGTCAATTAATCGCAGTTAACTCACGCAGTTAACTCATATGATTAACTCAAAAAAATTAATCCTGATTTAATCGCAGTTTTAACTGCACCGTTAAACAATTGAATACAAATTGAAATTTATTAAATATTTTGGATGTTTTCTACATTTTCATATATATTGTATTCTGTGTTGTAATTGAAATCAAAGTGAATATGATTTTTATTACAAATATTTGCACTGTAAAAATGATAAAAGAAATAGTATTCTTCAAGTTTTAAAAAATGTGGCCTGTTTTTTGGGAAACACACTTTGTATCTGGTGTGTGAAAAGAAAATGAAACTTCCACTTATAGTAATGTGTCAGACTCTAAAGAGAGGCAGGCTGGCTGACCTTGGGGCTAGTGCACTGGGCTGGGACTTGGGAGATCTGGCTTCTATTCTTGGCTTTGCCACAGACTCCTTGTGTTACCTTGAGCAAGTGTCGTCAGCTCCCCATCCATCAACGGGGGATGATACTCTTCCCCCGTCTGTCTCATCTGTTCAGACTGTGCCTGGTTTGAAGTCTCATAAGACAGTCTGTGTAGAGCACACTGAAGCCCCAGTCTCTGACAGGCCCTCGGCACTTTGCCCCCACCCTATCTATGAAGTTGCACCGAGATCCTGTCAAGTTCACCACACCTGTCTTTAGCTGGTGTCCTTCCTGGGCCTTTCTGCTGTTGTACGTGGAAAGACGTGCTGTGTAAACGTTGTATGCACCATCACGTCTCTCTAGTACAGCAGGGTGCATCTTTTACCTGCTGAGACTTACTCTGAATGTGAGGAAATCCTCCATGCCCCTGCCGAGTGTGCCTTAAAATCTGGTGACAGTTGGGTGCTCCCCTGTGACTTAGTGAACAATTCAAACAATCTCTGCTATTTCCTGTGCTCGCAGCCGTGGGCATTTCCATGCCTGCCCGGCTGAGCAAGTCCTGGGCTGTCAGAGTGCTGCTTTTTCAGCGCAGGGTTTTCAGAATGCACAGCGTTCCCTTGTCAAAATTGGCTATGCCCAGCGTTGGGCCAAGGCTGCTCTGAACTCACGCAAGGTTCAGTGGGGACAGTTGCAGCATTGTAGGGCTCTGGCTAGGCTCCAGCCACACATGGCACTTGTCTAAGGTGGACGTTTTCTGGCAGTTTCCCACTGCTGCCAACATTGGTGCATCCCCACAGGTGGGAGAGGAGAGGGGCACACAGGCTGCCAGCGTCCTGACCCTGCTTCTTCAGTACCTTCCTGCCAGCAGGTTGCCATCTGGCCCCTGCTTTGAGAGAATGCAAATGATGCAAAATAAAACCCAGGCCCTCCCCATGTATTTGAGGAACTAACTGCAGCTGTTTGCATTGATGGGGCTGGGAGAGTGAGTCCCAGGACCTGTGGGGATGAAGTACCCCTGGAAGTGTATCCCTGGGAATGATGAACTGCCGTTTCCCCTCACCCCATGACTTGCCCTTCATGCTCAGAATTGCAAAGCGCTCCTCAGAGGGCTGGGCACAGGCTGGAGAGGAGGTTTGATGGTGAGATCTAAAGGCAGGAAGTGACTCAGCGGCTCCTGGAGCAGGAGGGTGAAGTCTTGATGTAATGCAGCTCCCTAACGGCACTGTGTGAGAGCCGGGGCTGGCTCAGTCATCCTGATGAAATTCCCTTACCTATGCCTTTCTGGCTGACTGCCCCTCAGCTCTCCTGAAAGCAGGGCTTGGTGAGCCCTGGCTGGCGAGGGTGTTCCCAGCGCCAGCACCAAGCCCACAGCTGTTCCTGGGGACTCGGGAATGGGGCAAGAACTCACTCATTTCCCAGCCAGCCACACACGCTGCTCCTGGCCTGCTCAGCTGGCCCCACCTCAGGGCCCTGGTCAGAAGCTGAAGGCTGCTGGGCAGGGGAACAGTGTCCAGAACAAGTGCTGGTGAAGTTAGAAGCCAAGCAAAGGCTTGGAAGATAGAGGCAGAGATGCACACGAGCCCCATAGGGATCCAAACACAGTGCACTTGGGAACTGTGACCACACATGGTCTCCTTGGCCTGAGAGCCTGCGTGGCCTTTGCCAGGGCTCTGGGTGGGATGCAATGTTAGCACAAGGGAGCTGCAGCAACCGTGATACTGATTGAAAATCTTCCCAGCCTCACTAGGAGGGGTCAGAGCAGCTCCTTACACCACACAGCAGCTGCTCTTCATCCTGGAGGCAGAAATCTGCTGGCAGACCCCAGCAGCTGTAGTGCTTCTGCAAAGCTAACTAGGGGAAACTATTCTCTTCCCCCTGCCTGTCTGGCATCCCTGGGCCCTGTCTCACCTACTCATCCTAATTTGGGAAATTGCTCATCCTCCCTGCCTGGCTGCATTTCTGCTCCTGCTCATTTGTTTAGAAGTAAATTACGCAAACCCCGTTCAGGCAACTCTGGGCAGAATAGAATAGATGGAACCTGAAACATGAGCAAAGGCAGGTCTATTCCTGTATCTTGGAAAGATGAACATGTTCCTAGGAATAGCTGTATGGGCTGCTACAGGATGGCTTCTGTATGGCAGCTAGCTGTGGACCTGATAACATACTACGGTGGGAAGTTTCACAAGGTTATTGGCTTTCTTGTGTCAGTGAAATCTCTAGCTGCAGGAGTTCATTGTTTTCTCAACAGTTTGATCAAAATCCTGGCAGGTTACACATTGCGGAAAACCAAACCGTGGCTGCACCTTCTCCTCTGAGCTCGCCCGTCTGCCTCTGTTTAGACCCTGGCATGAATATAACAATCCGTTGCTAAGCCACCTGCAGGGTCACAACAGACAGTGACACTGGAGTGGTGTTACATGGGTGTTACTCTCTAATTAGAAAGTGGTCTCTACTGTGCATCATCTGCGGCTTGCTGACCTTTCTGGTACACTATCCTGTTCCAAGCTCTGTTCCAAGCTGGCCATGCTTGGGGCCCATGTTTTTCAGAAGGTTATTTGCAAGGCAAGGCTGGGGGCCCACTCAGGAGTTTGGTCTGGCACTCCATGGTACTGGTGTGCAAGGGACGGAGGAAAGCCAGTTGTCCCCACGAGGAGGACATGTTTGCCAGGTGGAATGGTACAGCTCTTGATAAAAATAAACCCGTATTGTCACAAGTGACTGGAACCCTGTGTGATTTTGCTGTCTCCGTGTGCTGAATGGTTAGTTTTTGTCTATTGCATATCAGGTGTGACCTGGAGAGAACTGGGTTTTCCTAGTTCAGTGGCAGGTATATTGCATGGGTCTCACTTGGGGCCACGGTGTTTGCAGACTCTGCTACTCCTGGAGCCTGGGGCACTGGTGCAGGGAGCAGCCACCAGCCTGCAGGCTCCTTTTTTGTTCACTATTAATGTAATAAAAGAGTCAATGTGTCTTTAGTTAAATCAGTCAGCTGTACAAGGGGTTCTGACAAGCGGAGGCAGGAGCTGCAGTTCTCTGGCTGTCGCTGGGCATAGTGGGGTGACTACACCCAGGAAGGGTGTAAATCCAAACCTGGATGCCAGCATCCAAGGTAGTGAGGCATGTCCCAGTCTGTGACTGACAGGAGTGGTCAGCCCGCAGGGTGCTTCTCAGTAGCATAGCAACAGATGCATCTATAACAACCGTCTTGGCACTAGCCAGTGTTGGCCAGGTGGAGCAGGCTGGAGTAGGCTGAGGTGGAGGTGCTGTGCATGCATGACAGGCAGCAGGGCCGGGGTGGTGAGGGTAACTTATCACTGGCCACTTCCTGTCGCCATATTGCCGCAGAGTCTGAGTGGCACCGGTAACCCTCTTAATGAGGGGAGAGGGAGTCTCTCCTTGTGGAATATAATAGGGTTGAAAGCAACGAAAATGACTGTACATGGCCACTCTGCAACGTGCAAGCAGGAGGGTTAACCCAGCCCCTGGCTCCGCGGAGCCTAGCTCCTGTTCTCTGCTATATTCGGTGGCTTTGTCCTGACTAGGATCTCCCCTTCACCAGCTGAGTGCATGTTTAAAGTCTGTCCTGGCTACGCTTGGCTTTCAGAACCTGTTAGTTAGCACACTCCTACAGCACGTTTCTAAATCCTACTCTAGACCAACCCCGTTAAAAATGTTTTTACAAATCCATCTTTTCTCCGAGCCCGGACAAGTGCTGAGTTCCTCCCCCTATTGCAGCGAGTGTTTCTTGCTTGTGCTGATGTATTTGTAGAGTCCAAGGCCAGAAGGGACAATCATGATCATCTCGTCTGACCTCCTGCATAGTACAGGCCCGAGAACTTCCCTAAAAGCATTCTCAGAGCAGAGCTTTTAGAGAAGTATCCAGTGTTGATTTTACAATTGCCAGCGATGGAGAATCCACCACGACCCTTGGCAAATTGTTCCAGTGGCTATTTATTCTCACTTTAAAATGCACCATTATTTCCAGTCTGAAGTTATGTAGCTTCAGCTCCCAATATTGGATGGTGTTAGACCTTTCTCTGCTAGACTGAAGAGCCCATTATCAAAAACTTGTTCCCAATGTAGATGCTTATAGACTGGGATCAAGCCACCCGTTGCCCTTCTTGTAAGCTAAATAGATTGAGCTCCTTGTGTCTGTCAGTGGAAGGCAGGTTTTCTAATCCTGAATCCTCCAGTTTATCAACGTCCTTCATAAACTGTGAACACCAGAACTGACACAGGATTCCAGCAGCGGTCGCACCAGTGCCAAGTACAGAGGTAAAATAACCGCTCTGCTCCTACCTGAGATTCATGTCTGGATGCATCCCAGGTTCACATTAGCCCTTTAGGCCACAATGTTGCACTGGGAGTTTGTCCACCCCGAGTCTTTTCCAGAGTCGCTGCATTGTGTAAGGATAGCCAACGTTCTCTGGTCAGAGACTTACACATTTACATTTAGCCGAATTAAAACACATTGTTTGTGCCCTGCTCACCAAGCGATCCAGCTCACTCTGTATCTGTGACCTGCCCTCTTCATTACTTACCACTGCCCCAACTTTTTTGTCATCTGCAAACTTGATATGTGTGATTTTAAATATTTTTATCTTATATTTTTTATGCTGAGCTGCTTCCTGCTCCTTTTTCTTTGTTTCGCCCTTCTGTTCTCCCTGCTCTTGGGCTCTCCTGGCTATTGGCCTCCAGTGTTTGCTTTGGCATCCTCATGTGTTTAGCACCTCTGTCCTACTCTGTGTGTGAGAGCCAGAACAAAGGAGCAAACAGCTTATCTAACACAAACACCCCTCAGCAGACTTCCCAGGCTCATTATCTGCTGCTCTCCCTTCCCCTCCCTGGAACTAGCGAGCAGCATGTGTCCCTACCCAGCCATGCTGTGGTCTCTGCTCGCAGACAGCCCTGGGGCTTGCTGTTCTGCCATTGTGCATTCTGTGGTCTGTCCAACCTGGAGAATAAGAGTTTAGCTCCAGTAGTGCAATGCTGACACCCTTTTAGCAGTGCACTCTGCCTTGCAAGACTGCTGTGCGGCAGCCATAGGTGGACGGATGGACTCTGGGAAGCAGTAACCCCAAGGAGGGGGAAAGTGGTGGAAGAAGTGCAACAGCAATTGGTTAGCCAGCACTAAGGCCACGTGACATGGATGGGGACAAGGGTCTTGCCACTGGATGCAGTTCAGAGGGATGCTATAACATCCTCCCTCATAGGGAGTCAGCAAGATCTGCACCTGGAGCCTTCAACATTGCAGCACGGGTGCCAGTAGTAGGCTGTTATCCTCTAGTAAACTAGCTGCTGGAGGTGGATGTGAACACTCTGCCAGTGGGTTATGTGTATATTACAGATGGGGACAGTCCTTTGAGCAAGTTGTTCAAGTACCATTTTCAAAGGGCTTCTGCAGTTTGCATCTCTTCCTCTTCCCAGCACTCTTCCCATGTGCCTGCAAAGAAAGTGGTGTTGGGTCTCACCTAAGAGCTTTGTCTATATTGAGGATTTTTGCACTGATGTAGCTTTGCTGGTGCATGCCAGCCCCCAGTGGAGATGCGCTGTGGTCTGAACTGGGTCAAGTGGCACTGTCTCAGCTCTCCCTTACACCAGTGCAGTGCATTTACACAGGGGCTTGCACTGTTGTACCTATTCCTGTGCAAAATCAGTAATGCAGGCAGGCCCTTAGTGGCATTCTCTGCTGGCAGCTGTCTCCAGTGTGGTTCAGGGAGAAAGGGGGTTGGGCAGGAAACAGCCTATGTCGAGAGGGCGCCAAACGAGAGATGCTTTTTGAGACTGGAATATCCCTGTCCTGGAACTCTTTTTTTTGAGAGACATGATCAAAACCAAGAACAGAACGTTGGCGCAGCTGCAGCGGAGAGATGGAGTTTGATTTGGCAAATCACGCTCCAACACAGAAACACCTTGTCCTGGAGCTGAGATCCTACCAGTCTGGTTTTCTCCTATCATCTCTGAGTGCTGTTGGGTCTCCGGGAGGATTGCTATTTGAGATCAAAGAGCAGGAGTACACACACTTAGAGGAACAACAGCTCTGTTTCTCTAGGTCCTTATGTGAGCCCATTGCTGTGGCATCTGAGCGTCTTGCGATCATTCGTGGGCTTTTTTCTCGCAGTGTCTCTGGGATCTTGTTCCCCTGTTTCGGGGGAGTTGAGTCCCAGAGAGATGGTGGACCTGCCCAGAGTCACACAGGAAGTCTCTGGCATGGCTGGGAATTGAACACAGGCCTTTTGAGTTCTGCTCCAGTGGCGTGGCCTACCCTCTGGACCTGCTTTCCTCCCTTCAGTTACACTCCAAGCTGCTATTTCTAGGGCCACTGGGGTGCATGAAGCCTCATAACTCAGTACAGACAACTCCCTGCCCTGAAGACTTTACAGTATTGTACGGGGGGGGGATCCCGGTTGTGTCTTGTGGTACCCCTTTGAGTCTCTCCCTCTGAGGTGTGCGGGGGGGGGGAGCAATAGACTTTCTCTCAGGTGAAGGGATTAAATCACTTTGGGAAGCAAAGTCCAGCATGAACAGAGCAGGTCACTGGAAGGAAGAAAACTCCATGCTGTGAGCCTTGGGGGGGCTGGACGTGTTGCGCAGCACATAGGCGTGACTCACATTGTATGTTGGGAAACAAGTGACAGGGCCCTGCCTGAGCAGGACAATCTCCAAAGGACTGGGGCATGGGCTGCTTCATTCAGCTTCTGCAGTGCCTGGCTGCAGCGCTTCTAAAACTAACCTTCCTGGCTCAGATTCCGCTCTGGGGGAGCAAACCTTTTGGAGTGGGGGATGTTCTCCCCAGACAGACAGGGTGGCCCCCGTCAGAGGAGCTCAGGAAATGTTTCATTCGCCCAGACACGCAGCGATGTTGCTCACTGTGAACCTGGGGGTCTGGCCTGGCTGTCTGGGTATTTTTAGCAGGTATCAGAGACTAATGGGGAGTTGCACAGCTGGTGACTTGGAGCTAGTCACTCCTGCTGCCATAAACTCACTGCCCCAGGATGCAGCTGCAGTGGGGAGGGGTGTGTGGGATGTGGACAGGGACGACTGGCAGAGCAATTCCCTTAGTAGCTCTGCTGCTGGCTGGCATGTGGCGAGGGCTCTGTGTGTAAATCTCCCCACACTCCTGCAGCCATGTGCAGGGGACCCCATTGCTGCTGTGGTAGGAAGGGGGTCGGAAGAGCAGACAGGAGCTGAGGGGGAAGCAGCTGGTTAATGAGCGGGTCTGAGAAGGAACTTTGTTCCAATCTGTCTGTCGTAGCTGGGCAGGAACGTGGCCTTATTCACCAGCAGCAGAGCTATCTCTGCATGCAGCAAGACTCAGCAACAGCTGGGAAGCCTAATCACAGGCCCATGAATAGCCTTGATGACTCATGCTGTGCAAGCCAGAGCAGCCTTTTCTTTCCCAGTGCTGGCCCTGGGTGGTTTCAGCCCAACATCGGAAAGGCAACTGCCGCAGCCTGAGATGCAGAGGAACTTGCGATTGTTCCCCTGTCCTGTTCTGGAATTTATCCCTCAACGCACTGTAATAACTCTTCTGATCCACTGGGTTCGTCAAGAGGATTGCAAAGCCTGGCTCTCTGCAGCTAAACGTGTCTGGTATAAACACCATAGGCTTGTCTACACTTGAAAGTTGATTCGGATTAAGGCTGGCTGTAAATTTATAGCTATTCTGGAGTAACTCCAGGTGTAGACAAACCCTTATACCTTGGAGAGAAATAGGGCCAGTAACAGCTCTCGTAAACCAGCTTCTCCCGAAGCAAAGCCAGAGAATGTCTTGTGCTTTCCCTTGTGCAAACATGCATGTACAGCAAGGGGCTTGTACTTCGGAAATAGGCTCCCAGGGAGGATCCTGGGGATGTGACTTTGATTAGAAATGTCTTTGTACTGGCCAAATGACTGGGCACCTGACTTGTGCTCAATGCTCTCCTGTTCGTCTGCTTTAGAGCCATTTGGAAGCTTGAAAACTTGAGATGTTAGAAACTAGCTCAGGCAAAGCACTAGAAGATGTGGTGCAGGAACCAGTCCCATCCTAGGCTCCAGGTGGGAGGCTAATCACTGAGTTTGGGTCTGCGAGAGGGATGACTGTTTATCCCTCTGTCGGGCTCATGCACACACCCAGCTGGTCACGCAGTTCAGTCCAAAAATGTGTTTGACCAAAAATGGGAACGATTTTGTGTGCAATCTTCTGTGTGTTGCATGCTGTCCTGAGGATTGCAGCCAGGAGCCCATGACCCTGCGTCGTCCAGCGACCAGCTCAGTCCCATGGTCCCCAGTCGGGCTTTCTCCGTGCAGGGCCTTGTGACAGGTGTATGCACGTTCTGATTGCTGGCTCCGCTTTATGTGCAAACGGAAAGTGCTCTCCACCCCACACCTGACCATTTCTGGAAACACAGGTTGTGTTGTCCATGAGCAGGAGCAGCGGCTCGTGCCCCATGCTGGCCATGTGCAGCCAGGCTCAGTTCATTGCGGTGCTGCCTGAGCACAATGAGCAGCCTGGGCACGCGCCCATGTCTGTGCCCCTCACCTCTGGATGTGGCAAGGGAGTTGGGGGAGGCTCAGCCCTTTGCATCGCTGAGGCTCTGAGCAGATGCTAACCTATGCGGTCTTCCCCGGTAGGTGTGGGAGGCTCTCAGGTCGGCACCATGACGGAAGGTTTTGACTGCGACAACTGCAAGGAGTCCCTGTATGGGCGGAAGTACATCCAGATGGACATGGGTCCCTACTGCATCCCCTGCTATGATGCCCACTTCGCTAACACCTGCGAGGAATGCAAGGAGCTGATTGGCCACGACTGCAGGGTGAGTGAGAGCCCGGGGGCTGCGCCCAAGTGGGGCCTGCCCCCCACGTCCCCATGGGCAAGTGAGGGGCTGGAGGCTGCGCCCAAGTAGGGCCTGCCCCTCATGTCCTCGTGGGTGAGTGAGGGGCTGGGGGCTGCGCCCAAATGGGAGCTGCCCCCCACGTCCCCATGGGTAACACCCCCCACGCTCTCTCCCAGGAGCTGTACTACGAGGATCGCCATTACCATGAGCACTGCTTCCGGTGCTTCCGCTGCGACCGCTCTCTGGCCGACGAGCCTTTCACCTGCCAGGATGAGGAGCTGCTGTGCAACGACTGCTACTGCAGCGAGTTCTCCTCCAAGTGCGTCGCATGTGAGAAGACAGTCATGCCAGGTACAGGCTCTGGGGTGTGGGTTGTTGGCAGGAGACGGAGCCTCCCCTGGGCCTTGGCCGGCTCTGCTGGGCTGGCAGCTGCCCTCCTGTCATCCCAGCCAGGGGCAGTGCCCTGTGGGTGCCGGGCAAGAGCCCAAGGACATGTCGTACCTGTACAGAGAGGACTGGTGCTGGCTCCCCTCTGCTGAGCAGACGTGAAGCCCTTATCGGGGACCCAGAACTGTGATCTCCCTTGAAGCCCTTGTCTGTGGGCTCCCTGTTGCGGGAGGACCATGGAGGAGGAAAATGTGGGGAGGCAGCTCCAGAGGCTCTGGAGCATCCTCTGCCCTGTCTCTGGGGGCCCTTGTGGCCTCAGACAGGGAGTGACTGGCTAAAGGCTGCTGGAGACCCAGCCTTTTGGGGCTAGAGCTGTGCCAGGCCCCTTGGGCATAGGCTGCCTGTGTTACCCCCAGGCCCTCTGGCGTCTCGAGCTCTCCCGCGCTGAGAGACTTGACTGATGACGCTCCCTATGAAGGGAGAACTTCCCCATGTGGAGTGACTGTATTAGGACATGGGGCAGGAACAGGCCTCTGGGCACTAGCTTTCTGTCCACAGGTAGGAAACGCTAGCGCCAGGCCCCCCTTCCCAGGTTCGAGCTGAGTTCAGGACACAAGGCTCCATCTCTGAAGATCGTTGTTGATTTGAGGACATGCCACTTGCTGAGCCTGTCTGAAGGTGCAGCTGCTGTTTCCCAGCGGTGCGCTGAGCCCAGACCTGCTTCATTTCTAGGATCCCGGAAACTGGAATACAACGGACAAACCTGGCATGAGCATTGCTTCATCTGCAGCAGCTGTCAGCAGCCCATCGGGTCGCGGTCCTTTATCCCAGACAAGAAGGATTATTATTGCGTCCCCTGTTATGAGAGCAAGTTTGCCCCCCGCTGCACTCGTTGCAAAAAGGTAACGCTGGCTTGCCAGCCCAGTGCTTCCTTTGGTGACCCCGCAGGGGCTCCACTTCTCTTAGATGAGATTCTCCTGTGGCAGCCACTGGTCTCCGTGGGAAGTGGTCCCAGGCATAGGAGGTGGGGTGCTATTCCATGATCCCTTCTGGGTGAAACCCAGCTTACTAAGGGCAGAATCGTGTCCGTGTTCCCTGGATCTGGGCTGGCAGGACTGCACCCAGAGCATTGCCAGCACCCACCCAGTAATAATAAAGGGGTGGACGTGGCTGGGCTCCCTCCCCTACCCTTGTCACAGGGGATGCTACTCTCCATGGCTCTCCAGAAGGCTTTGTTGAATGCTGTCGAGATCTCCAAGCTCAGGCATGTTTGTGTGCCGGGTCTGGAGACCGGCTACTGGCTGATGTGTCAGCATCACCCCCTGCTCTGGAGACAGCCGAGGGTTCCCCTTACTGCTCGGCCCGCCGTGGCGTTGTGCGGCTCGATGGTTGCGGAGGGTCCAGTTGAGTTCCTTTGGCTGGCTTGGGAAGGGGTCTCATGTTAACTGCAGTGCTCATGGAATGGGTGTTGGCCTTGCATCCAGCCTCGTCAGTGTTCCTATGGAAAGGGCTCCAGAGGCTGAGATCTTTATAACCGCCAGGCGCTCCGTGCTCCCTGGGCTGCCTGCAGCAGCTCTTCAGGGACGTATGGGTGTAACTGGTGTTCTCCCTTCCCCAGTCGCTGACCAAGGGAGGAGTGACTTACCGTGACGAGCCCTGGCACAAGGAGTGCTTTGTCTGCACTGGTTGCAAGGTTCCCTTGGCAGGCCAGCAGTTCACCTCCCAGGAGGACAACCCCTACTGTGTCAAGTGCTTTGGGAACCTCTATGCCAAGAAGTGCAGCGCCTGCGCAAAGCCCATCACAGGTAACGACAGAGACTGGCGCACAGCACATGGTCCCTCGCGAGTGGGTACCGTGGCTGTGCCTGTGAGCAGAATGCAGAGCTTGCTCTGCCTTCTTGCTCCCAGCCACTTGCTGGGGAATCTCTTCATGGTGGTGAATTCCTCTCTGCAGCAGGCCAGTGTAAGGCCTCTGCATTCCACTGCAGCCCTCCAAGGCTCACTGATGGGCTGTTCAGAACTTCAGGCCTCCCAGGATGGGAGAACGTTATTCCCAAGAGTGCCCTGGGGCATGTGGCAGGCTGCTCCTGGGCATGTTCACCAGCAGCCTGTTTCAGCTGCTCATTGAGATGCCATGCAATGGGAAGGAGTTAAATTGCAATGAGGAGTCTGTGTTGCTCGTTTCCTTGCTCTCACTTTGTTCTTGCAAAGCTCAAGTACTGGGTGTGTCCTAGCCCTGTCAGAGCAGGGAACGTACTGTGCACACCCAGGGAGGACTGGCTGCGTTTTGGTACCCTGCAACCTTCCTGCAGAACTCCCAGGACATGCTCCGTGTGGTGGGATCTGATGGCTCTGACTGGCCTCTCGTTTGG
This sequence comes from Chelonoidis abingdonii, assembly GCF_003597395.2. Classification (NCBI taxonomy): domain Eukaryota; kingdom Metazoa; phylum Chordata; order Testudines; family Testudinidae; genus Chelonoidis; species Chelonoidis abingdonii. The sequence goes on from NC_133793.1 coordinate 881,534, forward strand.
GGGCTGCTGGTCCCTCAGTTGGGGCCCTGGAAGGGTTCTCCACCTACAGTAATGTGGGAATGTTTTGCAGCCCAGCAATGGGCTGGGAGGCTCCAGAAACTGGACCTTTCACAGTGAGGGGAGTGGGCCTCTCCCTCCACACACCTGCACAAGGAGGCTGCCTGGTCTCCTTCACTGACCCTCCCTCTGTGGCTTGGGTTTACTGCTCCCGGAAAGGCCAACGCAGCTGCTGAGTCACTTGGTGAGTCAGAACCCTGGTTCCGTGGTTAGAGACGATGCTGGTTTGCTGCCCCGCCCCAGGTCCCCAGTGTTTATCTTTGTTGCTGTCTCTGCAATAGCATATAGGAAACCTGCATGTCCTTCTGCCGTCTGGACAGGGGGCAGAACGTGGCTTCCCTCAGCCGGCTGGCTCCACTCGGGTCCTTCCCGAAGAGCTTCAGTTACTCAGTGTCGTGCACAGACCCCCAACTGGCTGCTCGCGGCCAGTGCTGCCTGCTGCATAGGGGGCTCTGGGCTCTGGCCTGGGGCTTGGGAGACCTGCTCTGCCCCTGGCTCCCTGCGTGACATGGGGCAAGTCTCTGGGCCTCAGCTCCCCAGCGCTAAGCTAGGGCTGGTCCTTCCTGTATATAAGATTGTGGGGGGCATAGACGCACCATAGCTAGATGGAAATAGCCCCAGGCTCATCCCTGACTGGAGGGCCGACCCTAGGCCCTTCAGGAATCTGCCTTGAGTGCTCCAGGTAACCCTACGCTCTGTCCCCCTTCTTTAGGCTTCGGAGGGGGTAAATACATCTCCTTTGAGGATCGTCACTGGCACCACAACTGCTTCAACTGTGCCCGCTGCACCAGCTCGCTGGTGGGGAAAGGCTTCATCCCCCGGCACGATGAGATCCTCTGCCGCGACTGCAGCAGCAACCTATAAGCCTGGCAAGAGGACGTGGATCAGGGGCTTTATCTGCTCTTCAGGGGCTTCGTGCCAGACACCCTGGGCAGGTGGGAGATGTGCCTTTTGTTGCCCTGGAGAGGGCTGATCCCCTCACCACAGTGTGTGCTCAAGGTGCCTGTGCCCTTCCCCTGAAAGCTAGAACAAGCCGCTCTGGGCTTTCTGCAGAGTGAAGCTAAATAAACGCCAAACAAAAGGAGCTTCCAAGTCCCTCATTATTTTCTCTTCCCTTTGCTTCCTAAGCGCTTGGGCGCTGGCTGAGCCGGGAGCCCCTGTCTGAGCAAAGGGGCTGGCAGTGGCCTTAGGCTCCATGTGCTGACCGCACAGCTTTGTCCCTGCTGCTTGCTACTGGTTTTCTTCCCTTCCCCTGCGTGATCCTCTGCTCTGAGTGATGGGCAGCAGCTCCTGTCCTGGGAGCCAGGCTTTCCTGAGGCTCCTGCCTCGCCAGGCTGGGTTTGCAGCACAGCCTGTTCCCCTAACGTGAGAGTAACCTGACATCTCACTGGGCAAGTCTGCAACACTCTCTGTGCTATTCATTGCAGCCTTGGGTGTTTCTGGCTGGCTGTGAGCAGAGCATGCTGGAGTGAGCACATGGCCCACATTAGAGAATGGCTTTTTCTGATGTCTCTCTCCCCCCTTGTTCCTCACATCTTCAGGGAGATGGTGTCGCTAATATGGCAGGGGAACCTGAATCACCAGCTGGTGTCCCCACCTTCCTGCAGCATTTCCCCTCCCCCTGCTCTGCCCCCAGCAGAAGGGTTCCCATCAGCTTCCAAGAGCTGCATGAATGAGTTTATTTAACGCCAACTCCAAGAGCGCTGAGAAGCGGATCAGGTGCTTTCGGAGCTAGTCTCGTGCTCTGTGTGCAAGTGCTGCCCGGCTGGCAGCCAGAAGCTCTCCTGTCTGCCTGAGAGCCACTTAGCAGAGCAGTTGAAAAGGGCATTTCAGAGGCAGCTAGAGCCATTGGAGCTGGCGGTGTTGTCTGCTCTTTCCCCCTCACCAGTGCTGCAGACACAGGGCCGCTTGTTGCCTCTTACCGAGCTCGGCCCACATGCCATGTATTTTGACCCCAAATATGGTGGTTTATCCTCTGGAGGTTTGTGCACAGTTGTGTCCTGGCTGCAGGCTCTGCTCGGAATTCAGCCCAGGGAGCTGCATGGGAGTGGGGGACGAATGGGGGCTGTGTTTGTATTAACAACAGGCAAAGCTGCAGATAAATTGAACCAGCCCCCAAGACAGCAGCCAAAGGCTCTGCCCCTCCTGTGCCCCCTCCTGCCAGGCGCTGAGCTCTCTGCATGCTCATTGGCTGCAGGGAGAGCCGTGGTTGCTCAGCACCTTGCAGGTCAGGTGCTGGTTGGGGCTTGCTGACCCTCGGCCCCAGTCTGGGCTTCTCATTCCCAGAGAGGTAGGACCCTACCAAAGTCACAGTTCATTTTGGTCAATTTCATGGTCATAGGATTTTAAAAATGGTAAATTTCATGATTTCAGCTATTTAAATCTGAAATTTCATGGCGCTGTAATTGTAGAGGTCTTGACCCAAAAAGAAGTTGAGGGGGGGTCACAAGGTTATTGTAGTAGGGGTTGTGGTACTGCCACCTTTACTTCTGTGTTGCTGCTGGCGAGGCGCTGCCTTCAGAGCTGGACACCTGGCCAGCAGCCACCACTCTCCGCTTGCCGAGCTCTGAAGGCAGCACAGAAATAAGGGTGACAGTACCATGACCCCCATAAAATAACCTTGCAACCTCTTTGCGACTCCCTTTTGGGTCAGGACGGCCAGTTTGTGAAACGCTGGGCGACCCTGTGAAATCTGTGTAGAATAGGGTAAAAGCACACACAAGACCAGATTTCATGGTCAGTGCTGTGACACCTTTTTCACAGCCATTAAGGGCCCTACAGGTAGGAACTGAAAATGAGGTGTTCCAGCCGGCGGAGCTTTGCTTCTCTGAAGACCCTGCTGTGCAAAATTGCTGAGCTGCCTCGAGTTCCCCTAGAGCCCTGTCTCACTTGAGATGCTCACACCAGCCCTGTCCTGTCCTCCCTCTCCCCCTCCCCAAGGTAACAGGATGCTTTTCTGAATACGCCTTCCTTGTGTTTTCCTTTTTGTACTTTATCTGTTACTCAAACCCGCTGGAGGAACGGCTAGCCCCATCCCCAAGCAGGGTTCATTTACCAACAGAATGTTATGCATGTTGAAGCGTATTAGCTGTGTATTCAAATCCTTACTGAAACCCTTGTTTGAAAGCTTTGATGCGGGTAAGTCAGAGTTTGGGTGTGTGCTATTCTGAAGAGCTTGGAGCGGTTTTTAGAAAGGAAGCTTCCTATGTAAGTGTCCTACCCTCCGGTCTCTTGTATGTTTCTGTAAGGCTTTATATAATAAACCATTGTAATGACACCTCTCTCTGGCTGTATTTTCTCCAAGCAGGGGTGGGAGTAGGGTGGGGTTGAATTAACATCGTCGCTGTGGGTCAGGCTGTCTTCAAAAGGTAAAATAGCTCTTTACTCTCCCTAGGGTTGCTCCCAAAGCCCTGAACTAGGGGCAGCCCCCTGCACTCCCCATGGTTCCCCCTCCCCCAGCGGCCTGCCAAGACTAACTCTAGGATGATACCACAGTTGCCCCTTAGACCAGTTCCAATTTCCCCCCACTTCCGGCTTTTCGGGGATGCAGTGGAGACCCTCTCCTTAGATCCGTTGTCTGCAACGTCAGCCTTTGCACGTTGTTCAGCTGCCCAGACAAAGCGCTTGGGCCCTTCCTGGGCTTCCCGGTACATGGGACAAAGTGAAGGCTTCAAGCCTGGGGACAGGAGTTAAGTGGTCACCACTCTGACCCCAGGAAAGTCTTATGTGGGCTGATGACTTCAGTAGGTCCTGGACTGGTTCAGCTCCTCTGGACCCAGCAGTGCAGTGGATCCTGGGCTGGCAGGACCTGGCATTTTGGTCACTGGCATGTGACTCTCATGACACCGAATTAAGTGTTTCCACATTACAGAAAAGCCCCTTGTGCTTCCCTGCATTCGCTCCATTTGACCTCAGCTCCAGCTCTTGAGGTCTTGTGGAAAGAGCCTCTGTGGGGATGTTGCTTCAGTCCCCAGCTGGGGTAACTTTGGTCTCCTTCCCGTCCGCCTTGTATGCTCATTACTCACTTTAATCTGCTGTGGAATCATTTATTCCCCTAACATCTGAAACTCTTTTCCACAGATTCCTTTACATTTACTAACAGCCATCGTGACTTCCTCTGGGCCTTTGCCTGGCCCCCAGCCTCCCCAGCATTCCCGCTCCACTTCCCCGGAGCTGAGCTACCAGCTCTCCAGATCCTGTGCGAGGGGAAGCCAGGGATGAAAGAGAGAGCCTCCGAGTCTCTGTGACCTCAGTGCTGGCTCTGCGCACTCACAGGCCTGCCTTGCTCGGAGGCTCCTACAAACGTTCGCTCTGGCGGGCGGCAAAACTATTCTTTCCATTCTGATTCTGTCGCTGCCGTTGTGCCGGGACCTGAGGTCTGGTTTTGCTACTAGGTCTCAAACAATGAGCAGACATCTCTGGCTGCAGAGGTTTCCTGAGGGAGCCTGTCCTCCGGCAGGAGCTCGGCAAGCCCATGTTTTCTGAAGAGCCGTTTCCAGGGATTAACCGCAAAAGATTTCTTTACAAACGGGCCCCCAGGCTCCTCTTTCAGTCGAGTTTAAGAGCCTCCCGTTCTTAGCCAAAAAAGGAAATGACCCAGCTGCACGTAGGGCTGGAACATCTGGATTTTATCCCTGTCATGAATGGGTCATGGATACGCACAGCCCAGTGCCTGATTTACTGGGAGGGAAGGGAGATGATGTAATGCACATTCGTCCCCCACGACTCCCAGAGAGGGTCTAAAACAGTCATGAAAATATCATTAAAGTGCAGGCTAACAATGGGGGGCACAGCTGGGGGAAGGAAAGGGGCAGAGCCTGGAGCTCCCTAGTGGGCAAGGAGGTGGGTGAGGAGATGAAACATTCACTGGCTGAAGAGCCAAGCTGCGGAGTCAGGGGAGGGGGAAAGCTGGGTCTGTGGCAGGAGCAGGGCAGGCTGGGCTCTGAAGCCACAAGGCAGGGTACAGACCCAGTAACATTGATCCTGCAGGAGCCTGAAAGAGTCTCACAGTCTGGAGTGAAAAAGTGGCCCAGGGAAGCCCCCAGCACTTCACATGCCCCTCTCTGTAGCTGTTCTCTGGGGAAACTAACCCCAGGCCCTGGCAGGGCAGCGGAGGGATGCTGACCCGGGGCCTGCATCGGGTTCAGCCCAAAGCATGCGTCTGCCATGAAGGCGAAATAAAGGAGCTGGAAAAGCCCCAATGCCGGGGCTGTGGGCAGGAGCGTTCCTGCGGAGAGGCCGAGTGCAGAGACAGGGCAGTGCCAGCGGCCTGTGAATGACTCTAGGACAGGACTTGAGGCAGCCGCCTGCGCTGGAGCGGAACAGGAGAGCCGAACGCTCAGCTGCAACAAGCAGCCCTGTGTCTGTGAAGCACCGAGACCCAGCAGCAGTTATAAAGGTCCTCTGCACCCAGACTGCGAGCCACCCCCCACCCCAGTGCACAGCCCGGTGGTGAGGGCCAGGTGAAGGCAGCTCATGTTGGGTGAACTGACCCTCTCTGTGGAGCACAAGCAGCTTCCATGGGGCTGGGGGGCTGGTATCACTCACGTAGGGGCTCGGTGGGGGGATGCAGAAACCTTGCTACCACTACCACGGTGCTTCACCCCACCAGGGGGCTTGGCAGCCGCTGGGTAACTACCAGCGTGGAGGATACGTTTAGCAAGAGGCCCCCAAGGCAAAGTGCTCCTCTGCAGCATGTGCTATGGGTCCCTTGCAGCGCAGCTGGGCGTAGCTCACTTCAGCAGGCCCCTGCCCTTGCAGGGGCATCAGGCACTGACACCCACGGTTCCCCCTCTCCTGCCTGTGGCACGATGGTGCCGTCTCCTGGGGCTCATCCTGGCTGTTGGTTCAGTGTGCGAGGGGTGGGTGGCGCTGGAGGCCTGCGCTATACAGGGGTTAGACTGGGCCCCTTCCGGCCGCAGACCCTGAGTGTTAGCAGCAGAGGGGCTGTCGATGGGTACGTCTACACTACGGGATTATTCCGATTTTACATAAACCGGTTTTATAAAACAGATTGTATAAAGTTGAGTGCACGCGGCCACACTAAGCACATTAATTCGGCGGTGTGCGTCCATGGTCCGAGGCTAGTGTTGATTTCCGGAGCGTTGCTCTGTGGGTAGCTATTCTGTAACTGGCTTCCTCTGCTGGCCTGTGTCAAAAATGCTGGGTTCCCACTGAATTGAGACTCAGCGCTAGTCCTGGTGAGGCCCAGCCAGGAGATGGGTCAGAGGCCTGGGCCTAGTCTATTGGGCTCATTAGGCCAATGACCTAGATGGTCTGTGGGTTGTGCTGCCACCTTTGCTGCTGTGCCCTGCAGCCATTCCTCTGGTTGGGGGCCCTGCCGTGCCACACTGCCCCGCTGCAGGCCCCCGGGTAAGAGAGAGGTCCCTGGCAGGTCACTTTGGCCATATGGGTCCTGGGTGGGTGGCTTGGGGTTTTGCCTCTCTTTGACTGGAAGGGCCTTGGTGTTTAATGCATTGAAAGCTGTCAAACTGCCAGTGTTTGCTGTGGTTCAGGATCTGGTGCTGATTGTCGAAATGTTTGTAGGAGAGAGAAGGGGGACGAGTAGTTTCCCCAGACTCCAGAGAAGCAGGACCCCAATTCCCAGCTATGGCAATGCAGTTCAAGTGAGCCCCTGGCAAGATGCTCAGTTCTATTCCTCACCCAGCACAGCCCACGCTCTGCACAATGTCCAGGGGCAGTGTGGTCAGGCTGACCCGCTGCCTGCTCCATCTACTCCCTAGCACTCTGCCAGGGATGAGAGAGGAGAACAGAGTCTGAAATGATTCATTGTTGGACTTGTGAACTCTCCTTCCAAATTAGACACGACTAGACAGGCCCTTTGGCACCAGAGACAGTCAAAGCTCATCCTCACCCCCTGCTGGGGGTGACTATCTGGAGCAGGGCACGTGCCCCCCCCCCGAAGGCCCCTCTGCTGCTAGGACTGCAGCCCACAACTGGCCCTGTGCAGCACCAGGGACCTACTGCTCGGAGAAGGTAATGCTTTCACATTGGTCTGAAGCTGCCTTATGTCAGAGGCTTGTGGCACCAAAATGTGCTGCACCGCTCAGTGACCTGTGCAGCTCTGTGACCTCTTGCGCCCTTCTTACACAAGCAGTTAAATTCCTGTTAACGAGGACAGTGAAACAACTCAGGTGCCCAGAGCCGATTAACTTCTGCCTGAGATGAATGGGGCAGTTCACACCGCAGAGCACTTGTTTCAGGCTCGGTGCAAACTCAGGCAGGCATCGCTCATGCTTGGTTCACGTTTCTCTGGTTGTCTCAGAATTTCTTAGGACAGGCTGAGATTCTGAAGCACAAGCTGGCACTCGAGAGAGGGGCTGATAGGCCACACCATCGTCTGCCCAAACCCATCTCCTCAACGTGCTGACAAGCAGTGGTCACACCAGCTTATAGCTACCCTTGCAGCTCTGTCAGGAAGGAACTGATCAGCTACCTTCACAGCACAGCAGCCAGGGCCACGAGGCCAGTTAGTGCACTGTCCACACAGCCAAGATCTCCGGGACTCTCAGATTGTTTCTGGCCAGGGTTTGTGGGGATGTGGGGCAGTGCTGTTCTGGGGCATTTCAGAGGACAAGTACCTCCTCAAGCTCAGTTCTCTTGGACGTGTGCAGGCCTGGGCCTTGACACCTGAGACTGGTTTGCTCTTATTGTAATGCGTAGCCATAAATGTTATTGGCCATAAAAGTCAGCCCTTGTGAAACCCCAGCTGCTGTATCGAAGCAATCTCTGCGTGCAGGGAATTCCACAAGCTGCTCATGTACTGGCCCAATGCCTGTTTCCATGCTCCTGCCGGTGAGTGAGATTCACTCCCACCTTATGGGTCAGGGCGACAAGCAGGGGCTTGGTTATGGTCCATTGACACGTTCCATCATGTTCAATTCTGAAACCGAGTCCCCTCTAATGCCAAAAGCCTGAAATAAAAGGGGCAAACAGGTGGGTGGGAGGTCCCCGAATTCCAGCGCTTCCCCTTTTCTGGGGTGCCGCATCATGCTGGCAAGAAGTAGAGGAACAGTAAGTGCAGGATCTTATCTTGGTGTTTATTTTTAGGTAGGCGCTTGTGTGGAAGAACTGCCGTACTCAGAGGATGTACGAGCATGCTTGGAGGGAGGGTAATTGGACAATCTTCTTCCTTTCCATATCATTCCCTCCCAGCTGAACTGGTTAGTCTCAAGGCAGGAGCACGTTCTGATTGCTGTAATTATCCTTGATTTTTGGTGGTTGTTGCTTTTATAAACTTTCATTTAGCTCAGTCATGTAATATACATGTGTGACGAGGGAAGCCGGGGCTCGACCCTCCCTGTGGAGGAGGGGAGCCACACCGGCCTCGTCCTGTTCTCACAGGGTCCTGTCCATCGGGTCCAAAGTCCACTGTCTGGGCGTTCGGTCCCTGTGGAGTGGACTGGGACACGGCA